>NW_022157904.1:0-105735 GCF_003316985.1 Fusarium coffeatum | reverse complement strand
GCTATGGAAGCCGATCAACTGTTGTTGAAGGCAGTGATAGTATCACGTTACAACAATGACTTCACAATGTCGTCTTCAGGGGATGACTTCAACGTCCATGGAGAGACTCGATCTTAGTAGATATTCCTACGGCGTTCTTTTCTGTTGTGAAATGATCGTTTAGGAGGGACTGAGTTTATGTACCTTTGCTACTATAAAACAACGAAAGAAATACCCCAAGATAGGGCCATGCAAACACATCATTCTCTCAGCCAGTAGTGTAAGCACCGAGATTTGATACTTGTTTCTCCTTTGGTCTTGAAGATACGTTTTTCTCCCCTCAGGCTTTGACGCTTTATCACTCTGGTTTGACTGAAGAGACAATCCTGTATGACTTATATACACCATCTAGGTACATGAGCATAGCCTAGAGAAAGCTGTTGTCTAAACTTTAGATGCAAACAACAGATACCCTAAGAAGACCGTCTAAATGGCATAACTGGGCTCAATGCTTTGTCTCTCATGATCTCGACGACTACCCGTCTGTTACTCAGGCCATTGTAGTGATTGGACTATGGACGGCAACATGCGTCTTTGACGGGAGGTAACCTGCAGTAAAGCCAACGGTGAATGTCGCCATGACGATATTTACATCCAATCATTTGAGGAAGCAACCTTCGATACTCCTGGTTGAATGAATGTCTTTGGAACTCTTCAGTTTCTCTCCTTGACACAGTCTCTTCTTCTTCCTCTCAACCCAGAATCTACCGTATTAGCCCAAGAACCAAGCATCCACCAACCCCTAGATCTCCAAATATACTACCAATGGCTACTCTCAACAACGGGGGCTCAGATGATGAACCCGATGCTGGCTTCGAAGTCTTGAACCCTTCGCCTACTACATCATCTGAGTCATGTAGCATACACCTCTCGCCTTTGCAGAAATGGCACAACTACTTTCAGAAAGGCACTCTCCAGGACCACCAGAGATTGTGTGTCGACCTGGGCCTTCCCGGCGATCTTCCAAGCAAGACAAAATGTCGAAGTGTAAGTCAACAAATGTCGAGGACGTAGTGTTGTAGTGCTGACCTGGCTTAGGCTCTCAATAGTATCAACGTCAATATCTGCCAGTTCTTGGACTGCGAGAACAAGCCCAACGACGTTAAGTTCTTTAAGAGCAGAAACGCACTGGTTCGATGGACCAAGAAAAACCACGCTTTCTTCCCTAAGCGCAATCTGCCACAGGGTAGTCCACTGCGAACGTTGTTGAAGCTGATGCTTTTTGGAAAACCCTGATGGATGCTGAGAATATGCGGCGAAGGCCACGATTTACACTGTTTGTAGGATCGATCACTCATGTACAGGATAGAGAAAGTGTAGATAATCATACGCCTTTTTGATGATGTCCATTAAGTACCTAGTTCATAATCTCCCACAGTCTAATCTTTCCTGAATCATTACCAACTGCCAACAAATCACTCTTATTTCCAAACGCAACCGACGTGATTCTTCCCATGGGTGTCTGTTGGGTAGGCCAGTTACGGTACACCGTGCAGGTAGGAAGATGCACCAGTCGTAGCGCATCCTTCTTGTGCTGACTTGCGAAAGCCATGATTTGACCATCTGGAGAGAAGGTGATGGTTGTGATAGGGGTGACAAGCTGCTCAAGGACTCGCTTGGGTGAGGGGCGCTCCTTGATGGTAACCTCCTCTGCCTTGAAGTCGAGAAGCTCGGTGCGGTCGTAGATGTTGGTGATGCCACTGTTGGAACCGACGGCAACCCATCGGTCGTCGCCCAGCTGCTCTGGGCCGTGGTGACCACCAAGAGCCAGCACAATACCACCGACACAACCCTCATCGCGCCAGATACCCAAGAAAGAGCGGCTCTCCATGTTATACTCGCCGACTTGACCATCCCTACCGAGAATTGTCATTCCGTTTCCAGTGCTCCACCAAGCAAAATCAGCAATGCCGCCGTGGCCCGATAGTCTAGCGGCGGTAATCCACTGTGAAGTTGTTGTGCTTAGAACGTTGATAATACCGCCTCCCTTCTTGGTAGATGCCACAATCGCCATGTAGCGTCCACAAGGGCTGAGCTTGAATCGCTCCATAGTCTTGTGCTCCTTCTGGTGTCCCTGAATTTGCGTTGTCTTCTGCACAATTCCAGACTTGAGATCCCAGTGGTGGAAGTACTTTCGTCGTCCGGCAAAGAAGATCTTGTCGCCTTGGGGATATAAGAACTCGGCTCGTCGAACGTCGACTTGCTTAACTTGCACGGAGGTCAACAGGGGGTTGGGTATAGGGTGAGCGGCGGGCGCAATGTGATGGAGGTAGATGACAGAGGCGCGGCTTGAGGACATGAGTACAGGGAACTCGGGATGGAAAGAAAGACATTCGACAGGCGCATTATGTTGGTCTGGAATTTCTCTTGTGCGTTGGATATCAATGACCTCGGGTCGTAGGCGTGTCTTCTTGGCAGATCCAGCTCCGGTCAGGCTGTTGATGTCACGGAGGAACTTCTCCATAGGCTGCGCAGAAACCTCCTCGTCCGAATCGCTATCTGCTGAAGAGTTGGAAGCAGCTGATGATCGTCTTCGCTTGGTCGTTCGTGCATCTGCTTCGCGCGCCCACGCAGGAACAGGGTTCAATCGAAGGTATTGCTGTCGTAGTCGTCTGCTGTACTCGGTTCCGGTAACAAGATCTTCGGCCTCTGTCTTTCGTAGTTTTCGTAGCCGGGTGGCTCCAGCAAGTGAGATCGCCAGTCTATCGTCGTCGCTATCCTCCCACACAGCGGCGTTTGAATCAGCAGCCTTTGCGGCCTTGGTAACCTGTGCAGCGCCTGGGCCAGCGCCAGTGTCAAACATGAAAAGGTCCGCATCCTCAACGTCCTCCATTCCAGGATCCTGGTCGACGAGCTGGAGCTCTTTGCCGTCCGCATCGTCCCAGCCAGCGTTGAAAATTCCATCATTGTTGAACAATTGCGCGCGGAAACCAGCCTTGTTACCTAGAACAAGACGCTCCAACTCTTCTTCGTCCGAGTCCTTATCGTAAAGCGCAATGGTGGGCTTCCTCTTGGGAGCCTCATCTTCTGACTCAAAGTGAGACTCGCTCTCGGAGGAGGAAGAGGAATCCATCATTTCTTCATCTTGTGGTGGCGCCATTTTTGGTTGTGGTTTGTCTTGTCTCGAGGACCGAAGTGAGGTTTGCGGGTTCTGGCTTGGGCGAAATGTTTACTGCATGGAATTTTTTTAGAGGGTCCGATCAGCCTTGCGTACGCGACTGTCTTTGATAGGTTGATCATTTTCAGATGTGGTGGGGCTCTGGCCAATCATGAGGACTAGGACTTAGAAGGCTGAAGATCAACTATATAACCTCTGCAGTACAATAAGAAATTGATGAATTGAAAAAGACGCAATTGCTTTTTACATAAGATATTCAAATTACAATTGATTACTGAGCTGCTGCTTGCGCCAACACAGTCTCCAATCGGCGCAGATCGGGGCTCACAGACTCATGAGACTTCAAAGTCAAACACGAGCCTGCCTGAGCAACATCGATAAGATTCTCAACTTTACCTCCCTGCGCCAATCCAGAGATCAGGACACCAAAGAAAGTATCTCCAACACCGTTGACAGAGACGATGTTGTCGACCCTTTCAGCAGCTGAAAACAATCGCATGTATAGTCCACCAACGGTTGGGTGGCTCATCGAACGCGCGACAATGTATTCTTCAGAGTCGGGGTCCCTCAATCGGGGATCGTCTCGGCCAAGGATAGTTGTAAGGAGAACACCTTGAGGGCCAAGCTTTGTGACGATAGTAGGGATGTAAGGAAGTAGCTGAACAGACTGGACAGGGACACCTGCATCAGTCAACTCAGCTGAAGTGATATGAACAAAGCGCTCTCGAGCGCCTCGCATACCAAAAGCATCGATAATATCGAACCATTCAGGAGCCTCGAAGTAGCCGTTATCGCGGGCTGCAGAGTACATAGCTGCCAGCTCGTAACTGTTGGGGGATGCGATATTCACTGTAGGCTTAGGGAAGACTCGAAGCTTGGGGTGACCTCTCTGGGGACAAAAGAGGTTCATGGACTTGGCAGTCGACACAGGCTCAAAGGCGATTTTGCAGTCTTCATCCTGACCAGCCTTGAGCCATGCTCGGATGTCTCTCTCACTCCAGTTGCCATCCACCACTAGCCACTTGGGCTTAGTTCCTCGTACGGCGGATTTCCAGTACTCAGGGAACGAGTGATGTGTGAAGATTCCCATATCGGCCATCGCCATGACCAAGTTTTTGTTGGCATCATTCACAGCGACATATTGAGCCGTTCTATTCGAGCCATGGTATTCATTGCCAAGTGTGCGGATGTAAGTCGTGTTCAGGCCAGAGGCTTGAAGTCCATTCAGGACAGTTTTGCCAGCCCTACAGTTTCATCAGCACAGCTCGTGTCCTCTAGTCAGACCAAAACTTACACATCATCACCAACCATACTGCAGAGTCTTACCCGTGCGTGCTTGCTAACGGAATGGGCAGCGAGCGCTACGTTATGGCCGACGCCTCCAATAGACTGGCTAATACTGGAAGGATTGGAAGTATGGAGGACAGGCGAAGAGTCGCCCGACTTGGGAGCATAGTCACAGCTTAGATCAATAGCTACGGAGCCGGCAACGAGAATATCAGCTTTGCTCTCGGACGTTACTTCGGGTTCCTTGATCTCAGAAGGAGCAGCAGATGGAGCGATTGGGAATGAATTGCTATAGCTACGGATTAGATTTTACATATGTCCCAGACCATTTTTCATCGCTGCACTTACAAAGTCTTGACTGGCTCAGCACCAGAAGACAACAACCGTGAGAGTTCGACAGCGATGTTGGTGGCCCGGGTGATGTTGGATGTTACCAGTGCCTTGTTGGCGGTAACGGCCTTATCTCCTGTAAGCTCTCTGAGCCTGCCCAGGATATAGGGGGTGTTGGCGCTTCCAGTGAAGCCCTTCTCGTTGGCCTCCTGGACGGCCTGCTCGATATAGGACTGCATCTCAGCGGCAGGAACGCCAGACTCCTCGGGGATGGGGTTTGCGAAGAGCAAGCCTGATTCAATGTTGAGCTTCTCCTGCGCGAGGATGATAGCGGCAGCCTCCTTCTCGGTGTGGACGACCGAAGGACTCTTAATGCCACTGTCACGGGCCCAGAAAGCAGGGAAGTCGACCTTTCCGGATCGACCATCAGAGAAGGTAGAGACATGAGCACCCTGGGTCTCAAGGAACTCAAGGGTTCTAGGAATATCAAGGAAACCCTTGCAGCCACTGGCGACGACAGCAACTCGGGTTCGTCCAAGCTCAGTGAGATCAGCAGAAACATCCATTGAGTCGTGGCCGCCGCGGTGAACACCACCCAAGCCACCAGTACCAAAGACACGGATGCCCGCTAGTCTTGCCAGCAGCATAGTTCCAGAGATGGTAGTTCCACCATGGATTTTGTTTCCGGCCAAGCCCTGTGGTGAGTCCTAGTCAGCTATCGTGGCCCAATATTGATGAGACTTGAAGCTGCATATATAGTATACAACGACCTGTTCAGTATCCATAGACTTACCATTCCTGCAATGTAGGCGATGTCCCTTCTAGATGCCTTAACAGCGCTTCCACTTTCAATCATGCGTAGAATATCAGAGGATGTAGCACCAACAGTAGGCACACCATCGACGATAGCAATGATAGCGGGAATACCTCCATTGCTTCGAACAAGATCCGAATGCTGAAGAGCAAGCTCATTACCGAGAGCTCCGTGAGTGTAGATTGTTGACTCAAGAGCGACGATAGGCTTGTTAGTGGCAACAGCGTCAGCGATCTCATCTGAGACTTTGAGCAACTCTTTTACACCAGCCAAGGAAAAGCTCATGAGGCGGCGTTGAGAGTAGATCGGCCGAGTTCCGGCTCCGGCTCCAGAGCAGCGGCGCAGGACGGAGCCATGTCGAGAGATGAGACTCGACAACCGCATATTGTAGGATTGTGATGGATTGGGAGTGATGAATGCAGCTGTTGATGAGGTTAAGCTGAGGTGAGTTGCCCCAGACTTGAAATAAATACTGGCGGGGACCAAATAGTTCCAATTTACCTTAATATTTAGTGAGGGGAGGGGCAAGTTAGCGCTGGAGTTCCCCGTATGAGCCTCGGAACAGCAATGGAGAGCAATACAGTGACAACTAATAAAAACTCAATGGTTTGCCTATCGTGAGATATCATCTGTCATGATAAAAGAAAAAGGCCCCACAAGGATTCTTTTACTTTACTTCTCAGAGACATAGCGGCATTCCTTGGCTACCTACCGCTGTCGGAGGGCTCCGTCGGTATACATGCCCTCTAACTGATTACAGAAGGCTCTAAGCAATACCTGAGGAAGTAATTCCGCTGAGGATTCACAGCTTCAACAGGCCGGATATATATTTCTTAGAAGGAGTAAATTAGCTGATAGTGCTAGACCCTTGAATATTTGATGGTCATTGCTTTTCTATCGATCGGACTACGGGGAAATAAGTCCCTAAAACCAGCCTCATTATCTCAGGTTTGATCGCTTCTATCCGTGAATGCTACACTCATGATGCACCATTAACATGGGTAGATAGAATTCAAAGTCTCATGTATTCTATCAATGGACTGTATCTGTATCTAGGTATGTCAGCATAGAGAGTGCCTAGTTCTGCCGTTCTTTCACTTCCATCATCTCTAATAAACTCATTAACCGGCAAAATACCCTGGTTATTCCACTCTTATTAAGGACCTTCTGTAACATCCACCAAGACTTGATGTCTGCGAAAAAGACTTGGCAAGCCGAAATCTCCGGTTTCAGAACATTGATTTAATCAATTCTGCGCCGTGATGATACTTTTGGTGTTTCTTCTTCTAAATCTTTCGTCTTTCCCTTCATTGCGCCTGGCTGCGTACAGAATAGCACTGCATTTGCAATCATGTTAACATCACGATCTCTTACAGCTGTCCTGTTCCTGACCGGACAGTCGCTGGCCGATAACTTTACCATTTCTAATGGTCAAATTTTCACTCCTGGTTTTGTAGTTCTAGATGCTCCTCAGCCTTACACGCCACTAGGAGGAGGTAGGTTGATCTCTCAACTTTAGTGATGCCTTCAACGCTAATGTTGATCAAAGATACGCTGCATGTGGCCATAGATGTAACCGCCAACGGCAAGCTGCCATTGTCGCAGAATGACGGCGATGATGATACCGACAACCAGATCTTCAGTATAGAGATGTTCCTGTACAGCTACACTACAGGACGCAACTTTACTATCTCCAACGGAACGGCGAGCGCTAGTAACGCGAGCTTGGGTGAAATTATGGCCCAAGAGCCTGGAAGCACAGTAAAGCATGTCAACTGGGTCTGGCCTGATTGTCTTGTCGGGGACGGTGCGCCAGAGGGAGATAGCGATCGTGGAGTTTACAACGCAAGAAAGACTTATGCCTCCAAAGAGTCGTCACACTGACACGCGATAGATTTCCATCCGACAAAGATTCAGATACCAAGGTGACGACTACTACACAATTTTCGATGTCCCTATCTCTGTCAACAACTCGATCCCGGAGAGTGATGATCGTCCGTCTTGTGACCAGCTGTCAAATGAGCTCCTTTCGCCTGAGGATATCGATGTTGAGGGGGCTAATGAGGTGGGCGTTTTGTTTGCGCCTGGTGATGCGACTGAACTTGATATCAATGGGGGTGAGGGCTCGGCAGGGTCTGTTTTTGGTCCGAAGACGGTTGTGTATGCTGTTTCCTTGAGCATGTTTATGGCTGTGTTTCTGTAGATGACTTTGTCGTGTATGCTCCTCTGATACCCTGAGTTGGCCGACTCCCTGCTTCCCACAGAGCTTGACCTAAGAAATATTAATCATTGCGTTCATTCCCTTGCAGAACAGTAAAGTAAAAATAAAACACCATTTATTAAGATGTTACATGAATTCGGCTAACCAATGCAGGTCACCACATCGCCATCAGCATCAATTTCCTATTCAGGAACCATCCCCGCTTCACTGAATTGCGGGGTTCGTTAGAGCTCCCGAGGGACGCTTCATTTACTCATGATAGACCGATTCGACTTGGCGAGTTTCTGTGACGAATAGATTTGCTCTTGTTACCCCAGGCTTTTCTAACATCCCTGCAATTGCTTGCGACGAGTTACGAATTGGTAGCTGTTCGTGGAATGGAACCTCGGTCTGTGTGTCCATCATGACAAGCATCATATGCAGCAACCCTTCTTCCCCTCAATATGGAACCCAAGGGGGTGGTTGCTCTGATCGTTGAAAAGGGTTAAGATGCCCAGAATTCCAATCTTATCAAGCTATTCGACGCACGGTTCATGTTCATTTTCTTGCGATTCAGTGAATAATTTCTGTTCATCGCATCGCATCCCATCTCATCTCATCATGCCTATGCACCAGGGACTCCTCCCACGCGAAGGCTTCTGTGCCGACGTCGTGGTAAGATTAATTCGACAGACAGCTCTCAACCCGGCTCTCATCCTACCTCTCGTCTTGCTCGCCCGCTTCACTAAAAAGGGTCAAGACCTCTCAATCCTTCATCCAAGCGCCGCAAAGAACCTGTCGACTCTACTCTATTTTGGCCTCGCACGATGGGCCAGCAGTTGGTTGTCCGAGAAGACGAGAAACAACTGGGTCAAAGACGAATATGACTGGAAGCGCGAGATTGTGCTCGTGACGGGAGGCGCTGGAGGCATTGGCGGTCGAGTTGTCAAGTTGTTTGAGGAGATGGGCGTCAAAGTGGTTGTGCTTGATGTTCAGCCTATGTCTTTCACTACTGGTAGGAAATATCCTTTGAGGTGACGCGATGAAGAAGATAGGGAGCTGACTATATTTACAGCGGCCAACGTTCACCACTACCAATGCGACCTTCGTTCTCCCGAGAACGTCGAGGCTGTCGCCGAAAAGATCAGAGCTGAAGTTGGACATCCAACCGTCGTTATCAACATTGCTGGAGTGGCCAGAGGAAAGACGATCTTGGAATCTCAGCCAAGTGATATCCGCTTCACTTTCGATGTCAACGCCTTTGCGCCGTTCTGGACAGCAAAGACATTTCTTCCCAACATGGTGGAAAACAACCACGGCATGTTCGTCACTTTAACCTCTTATGCAAGCTGGTTGACCATCCCTAACCTCGTCGACTACGGTGCTTCAAAGGCTGCTGCCCTGGCTTTCCATGAGGGTTTGACTGCTGAGTTGGCTACGAGATACAATGCTCCCAAAGTCAGAACCGTTATCGTTCATCCAGGCCCTACCAACACTGCTCTCTTCAAGGGCTACTACCAGAACACTGATTTCTTCATGCCGCCCTTAGCCCCTGAGACGGTGGCTGATGCTGTAGTGAAGCAGGTTCTTAGTGGACGCAGTGGTACTGTCATCGTTCCAGGTACTGGAAGTATACTAGCTGGTCTACGCATGCAACCGGACTGGTATTCAATTCCTGTGAGAGCGAAGGCGCAGTCCTATATGAAGAACTTTAGTGGTCGTCAGGTCATTGAAGATGTGGACGCTTCTTATGAGAAAGATGGGCGTGAGAAGGAAGCTGGTGATAATGCGGCCGAGAGCACGGTGCTCGTTTCTTAGTTGAGACTGGATCGACATTTTGATTTCCTATGAGCGATAGTAACCCAGTATATGTTTGTTTGTTTTGTTTTTCCATGTCAGATATGTTGGTCATGACAAAGATGTGCAGATGCTAGGTGTATATGTGCTGTTTATTGATGAATAGCTTAAACACAGGCGGTATTAGCTTTTGCGTTTCGACAACTCGGAAAGAAACATACAATAAAGTTAACAATAGTACAGTACTATAAATCACACAAACCGTTTTCAATCGATCTTAGCCAATAGAAGAGCTGCGTAATCGATATCATAGGCCCTCAAAGCCGACAGAAGACGCATGATAGGTTCTGCAGAATACATGAACAGGGTTCAAGATACCGAAGTCCGAGCCTGTTAGTGCGCTATATTTGCAACAAGGATTCCATTCTGTTGGTGATATCAAGTTCTCAATAAAGTATGATACTATGTTGGTGACCCAACTGCCTGATATTGCGAGCACGCAAGTGTGCCTCTCTGCTTAGGTGCATACAACATAAATCAACTCGATCGATTGTCAGGCATCATGCATAAGAAATGATTCGATAGACTAGCCAAACCCTAGCTGAAGGATTCAAAAATGTCTTGATACGGAAAACTGCCAATGACACGCCTACATAATAGGATCGAGCCAACGTCGCTTACAATGCGCAATGAGAGACATGTGCCATGACGGCGTCAGCTTGGATGAGAACACATATCCAAAAAGACTGCACCGAATTTGCTAACATGCATATGCAAGTATTGTACATTAGAAGTAGAAGCAAGGGACCTGGTCTGCCAGACGGATTAACATGCCTACATCATAAGATGATCGTCGTTGTCAGCTCCAGACCAACAGCTGGGGATTGCAGCACAACATGTACTATGTAACTAAGAGGAAGTATAAGGGCATCTGCAGAGAGGAACTAGGGTCCATCCCTCCCTCCCTGATAGAGTGGATGACAGAAGAAGTAAAGGAAGCGAAGACTCAACATTCGGTGGTATTCAAATGGAGTAATACGGCGGTAAAGACGGGAGATTTGCAGCGGCAGCATGCTCCTTTGACACATTCCGTTATCAGATAAAGTAGATAATGGCAGGCTAAGCGCATTCTGCGTGTGACACTTAGATCTATGTTTCACCTGCTGCCAAGTCCAGTCTAAGTTAATAGCAGTCCCTATATATATTCCAAACTTACGGTGTGGCTCTCTTGCAGGTAGGTCCCTGGTTTGAAGTACCTCAGCTGCCAAAGTCTACGGCTGTTGAGCCAAATCGGTAGTCAACGGTTTCACAAGCGCCTGGGGAAATGCTTCTCGATGCTGAATAATGCCACCGGCCGAGAACGGGCTCAGTGGATAGGGTTGTGCTTCCATGTCCTGGTTCAGGCTACATATTGAGCCTGGGGAGAGAGGACCCTGAGATAACCTAGCACACGTAGAAACTCAACAACATGCCATGATGCTCCATCGTTCATGTCCTGACAGCAGCTGACAGGATGGAAATGTACACAAAATGTATATATCTTTACCAGGATTGGTTAATGTCAGAGCTGTAGAGACAAGCGAAAGACACAATTGCCCACACCACGTTTTCCATCGGAGACTAGCAGCCGCAGAAAGTGGATTCTTTGCGCGAGCGTGTGGCACGGGTTCAACGTCTTTTCTGTCTAGGTTCCAAAGTGCCATTGGAAAGACAGAGTAGGCAATGTTGATGATTAACTGATCTAACAGTCTAGACTGGACAGTGTTCTAGGCCATCATTACCAGAGGTTGATCTTTAGCACAACCAGACCCCAGGACTCGATCAGAACTCACAGTTTAAAGTTGGTCCAAAGAGTATGTAATCGGAATTTAAATCCCATATTGTTTCACCTATTTTTTCTTCAACTCCGTGCTTTGTTTCGGGGTTGATCATGGACAGCATCAATAACAATGACAATGACAATTCTTTAACTATCGTCCAATCACATGCTAGATTAATGTGTGGACCCTTTCAAGTTCCGGCAGGAAGGACCCCAGCAGAAAAGAGTGAACTAGCGAGGAAGGAAGGGCTTAGAAAGGGCCCCTGGGAGGCTAAACCCAGTTGGAGGTGTCAATCGTGTCGACCGAGTGGGCCATGTGGCAGCCCGCCAGCAAAATCTCCCGCGAAATCAGCCCATTTCTTGTATCCTCGTCAGGTCTGGCGTCGCCTGTCTCCGGCCTTTCTGGCGATAATCGTGTCATGCCATTTTTTTTTCTGGTCCAGGCAAGGGCTCCTCTGTCATGTTGTGACCCGATTTCACCTGCCCTTGCTCTTTGCTACATTCTGGGTTCCTTCCCATCCTTGCCTGTCTCTTTCCGTACATAGATTCTTTCTTATTTGCTCAAGGGAAGGCACACAGTTCTTTGTAAACCCCCGTCGTCGCTTCCCATCAGCCCCCGAACTCCGGTACCTGCCCGTTGCGTTGCATGGGTGTTGTGTTTCCCATCTTATATCTGTCTGACCTCTGAAGCTCGGAATAGCTTCATACTCTACTTAGCTTCCTCCTTCTCCCCTCTTGTCTTTTCTTCTCTTCACCTCGGGCTTCTCTTCTCCGTGCTCTGTCGTCTCTCGTCGTCCATATCTTTCTTCATCTCCGTCGTCATCGAAGCGGTTTCCGTCTCATCTCCATTGATCGCCATCCTTCGTAGTCCGCTGTAGCTGCATCACCCTTGTCGCTTCAGTACGTTGTAACTTGTCAGCCAAATTCAAGCTGCCCCAACAGTCAGTCGGCCGATCTGCCCCGCGACCTCGACAACCCCGTACAGTTCCCAATTGTACATATATCCAATTAATATTGCGCGACCCCTCCTCGAAATCCCCGAGTATTTTCGACTACTTCGATCACGCAAATATCATTTCGACAATCCTACTCTCCCATCAGACGACAGTGGGTGGTTCACATAACACCCCGAATCAGATACGCACGACTTCTATAACTAAGTGGACGGACCATCTCGGCGGATATCATATTACCAAGGCACTGTTTCGCTTCGCACGACCCTCGTCGTTGTCGCCAACCTAACCGTTTGCGATAACTTATATTCCGCTGGCTTAGACTCTCCCACCACTGTATCCTGTCGCAATTGCTTGAGGACGACACTCTGTCTATTATTTGGCCCGGCAGAGGTCGTCCCTGATCCTCTGATCTCCCAATCGATTTCATATATATATATATATATATCATGGTTCCCAGTGTTGTTCAATCCGACGATATGGATAACATGGAAATCCCATTCCCGGCGATGCGTGAGCGCCAGGAGGGCTCCCCTCCTCCCTTTCAAGACCCTCTTGCCCTTCTACGAAGTCTTCCTGAGCCCCCACTGGAATGTCAAGTTTGCGTTGTTGGTGCAGGACCTGCTGGCCTGATGCTGGCCGCAAACCTGACCAGGTACGGTATCAACGTTGAAGTGATCGATGACCGAGCAGACCAGACGCCCGTTGGACGGTAAGGCCATATCTTTACAGTTTGCTACCCGCACAGCCCAATTGACCGTAAATATAGAGCCGACGGCCTACAGCCAAAAACAATCGAGACCTTTAGACAAATGCGACTTTCTGACACCTTATTAAAACAAGGTGTCCGTGTTTTCGATATTGCTTTCTGGCGCAGCGATGCGGACCAGCCTTTGCGCCGACTTGGGCGCGAAGTTCACTACCCACCAATTATCGACGTGCTGGATCCATACATTCTTCTCGTTCATCAGGGTATGGTGGAAGGCCTTTTCCTCGAAGATATGAAGAAGCGTGGCAAGGAGGTTCGCAGAAACATGGCTTTCGAGTCATACAGTGTTCCGGACAACAAAACTGGCCCTCTTCAAGTCAACTGTCGTGCCAACGTCAACCAAGATAAGCGTTCTGTTCTGACACAATACTTGATCGGATGTAAGTGACTTCACTTTCACGAACTTTATGTGTGGAAACTGACTTTCAACAGGTGACGGTGCTCACTCCAAGGTTCGCAAGAGTATTCCTGATGTTAAGGCTGTTGGCATGTCCCAGGCTGCCATTTGGGGCGTTCTTGATGGTGAACTGATCACTGATTTCCCTGATATCTGGTCCAAGACGTTGGTCTACTCACAAGAGCATGGCTCAATTTTAATCATTCCCCGAGAGAGGAACATGACCCGATTCTACATCGAGCTGAAGGCCGGCGCCAAGTTTGACCGTCGAGATCTCGGACAGGAGTTCATGATGAAGCGCGCCAAGAAGATCATGGCACCGTTCCGCTTAGACTGGAAGTACGTTGAGTGGTTCGGTCGTTACCAGGTTGGTCAGAGGGTTGCTAGTCGCTTCACTGATGGCCATTTAAGAGCGTTTTTGGCAGGCGATGCCAGTCACACACATTCTCCTAAATCAGCACAGGGTATGAATACCTCGATGCACGACTCATGGAACCTATCGTGGAAGTTGAATTTGGCGGTTCGAGGTTTGGCTAAACCGAATTTACTTGAGAGTTATGAAGAGGAGCGCCGCAAAATCGCCTTGGATTTGGTTAACTTTGATTATGAGCATGCAAACCAAATTGCTGGCGGAGATGCCATTGCATTGGCCGAAAACTTCAGGACCAACGTCCGGTTCATTTCCGGTATTGGTGCTGAATATGGTGAGAATGCCATCAACCGACCAGGAGTCGGCAACAACCAGTTCGTCATGGGAGACGCCAAACCAGGCTGTCTTCTCCCTCCCGCCAAGGTTACTCGATACATCGACTCCAACCCTGTGGATATCCAGCTTGATATTCCCATGCTTGGCCAGTTCCGTATTTATCTTCTTATGTGGGATGTCCAACAGTCAGCACCTTTCCTTCAGACTTTCTGCCATGCTATTGCTGGCGAAAAATCCTTTATTAGCAGACTTTCTGCTGCCGCAAGTGCTTCATATGCTGCGCAGCCTAGGGCTTCAGCTCCTGAGGATGTCTACTCCCGTCCAGAACGATATACTGTTGTTAGCCATCTCTTCACCTTTGGTCTTATTAGTAAGTTTAATGACGGTTTCCATCCGATTTTCCCACTAACTGTCATCTAGCAACCATGCCCAAGACGGAAATTGAAATTTCTGACCTTCCGCCTCTCCTGCAAGACAGCCGATGGACATTCTATCTAGACGACATTCCCGACCAGGATACGCGCGGCTCACTATGTACTAACAAGTGGCTTGGAAGCCTTGGCCCCGGCGAAGTGGCTATTGTCAATGTTCGCCCCGACGGTTACGTTGGTTCGATAGGCCGATGGGATTCGAGCCTCGATGAATCTGGCGTTCAGGCGGCTCGATGGCTTGACGAATATTATGACGGGTTCATGCAGATCCCAATGCAGTAAGCTCAGGAGACAATCATGAAATCCAGATATGGCCATCCTCAGTTACATGATCCCGCACTTATCAAGGGACATCAACTTGGAAAGAAGCCCCTGTCCTGCATGGGAACCGTCAAGTTTGTATATTCAAAATCTTGACATCTTTTAAGGCTCCCCTTTTGATGTCGGACCCCTACTCTGCTTGGCATTGGATAGCTCTACCAGAGAACCAGCACAGCACATATGATGGAGGTGATTGAATAATCACCACTCCGAGGAAGAGAAGGAATCATGTGGACATTAGAGACGAACAGTTATGTGGACGATAGAGAAGAACATAGGCAGAGGAATCTACGGTCAATCAAGCGTGACCTTAGTTACATAGTAGTGGAAGATAGCTGGCAGCTACTGCTGTCGTGCAATCTATTTCTGGTTCTGATGATATACATACTCCATGCTCTACCCGTGATCTGAGTCGGATTTATCCATCGATGGGCTGCAGATGTGCTTCATGGTTGACCTTTGCTCCATCCCATGCCCCCCCTTCTTTCAGTCATATATGTAACAGATGTGGTCCAGAACCTGTTTCTTCTTTCTCAACTCCTACGGGAGTGAGCGCTGGGCAGGAGGCTGCCCATCTCCATCAGCTTGGTTTCGAAGAGACTCATTGCCGTTGCGACTGTGTTGACTTTCGAAGCTTTCGCTTTTATCATCTGCTTTGCTCAAAAATGAAGATTGTGGTTTACAGGACTGGTGATGATCTTCAGGCGATAGCAAAGATGGATTGCCAATTCTCAGACTTCGAGGCTCACGGTGCCAGAGCTCTGGACAAGGTATCTGCGAGGCGCCGATAACACGAATATGTTCATTTTGGTGGCTTTCGTTGGATCCATGTCGTTCGGTATTCCCTTCTGGCTTTCCTTTAAGGAATGCGGCCAAAGGACGAGAAGTGTTGTGGCCCATTTTGTGAAGATGCGTTGCCTGTTCTGGGATGTCGGATAGTTTTCGTTGTAACTTCTAAGACGATTTCGAACATCGCTCGTTATATAGACTCAAGAGAAAAGTGAATGTGGTCGTGCCTTCACTCATTCCGACCTGGTTGCAGTAACTCATCGAATTCAATATCTTCTCTCTCTGACTTGCATTCATGTTTGCTCCTTGGGCGATGGGTGCATTTCATCACTTGACAAAGAATATATGTTAGCCATGGACATATGTAACAAAGGGGCTGTGTGGTTTGGGTCGTGTTGCACATCGCATGGTGGGTGAAGGAAAAAGCCCAAACCCAAACACGGAAATAAGATAACAAGGATCTAGGCGTTTCTGGAGTTGGGTCACATAAGACAAAATATTGTTGAAGTTTTAAATGTTTTTTGAAATTTCATGAATGGCTCAAGCGAGCCCAACAGGTATTCATGACCCCGTTGTTTGCTAGTTATTATGATATTCATTCCACATCATCCATCTTTTGCTTTTCCATGCTTTTCAGAAATCAAAAATTCGCTCATCTAAGTCGTGGTCCATTATTGCTGGGTGGGCATAGCAACATCAGCCTTCTTAGCGACGGCATCAGAGCTCTGCCACAGGGCTGTAACAGTCTTGAGCTGGGTGTAGAAGTTGATGCCAGGCTTTCCGTAGAAAGTGTTGGAACCACCACCAGCAATGGACTTCTTGTTACCAGTGAAAGAGAACATGGGCAAGGGGACGGGGATGGGAACATTGATACCGACCTGACCGGCCTCAATGTGCTTGCGGAAGGTCTCGGCAGTAGCGCCAGATCGGGTGAAGATGGCAGTACCATTACCGTACTCGTTCTTGTTGACAAGGTCGATCGCATCATCAATGGACTCGGCGTTGAGACAGACAAGGACGGGACCGAAGACCTCCTCCTTGTAGCAGGTCATGTCAGGGGTAACGTTGGTAATGATGGTAGGTCCAACCCAGTTACCGTTGGGGTACTTGCTAGGCTTGTAACCACGGCCGTCGAGAAGGATAGTAGCACCCTCCTTCTCAGCGGACTCGATAAGCTTCTCAATGCGCTCCTTGCTCTGGGGAGTGATGACAGGACCGAGATCGGCTCCCTCCTCGAAACCACCGTCAACCTTGAGGTTCTTGGCCTGCTCAGCAACATCGTTGAGCCACTCCTTGGTCTCACCGACCATGACGAGTGTGCTCAGGGCCATGCAGCGCTGGCCGGCAGCGCCGAAAGCAGCACCAACAATGGAGTTGATGAACTGGTTCTTATTGGCGTCAGGGGAGACGACAGCGTGGTTCTTGGCACCCAAGTTGGCCTGAACACGCTTGCCGTTGGCAGATCCACGGCTGTAGATGTACTCGCCAGCCTTGTTGCCACCAACGAAGCTGATAGCCTTGATAGCGGGCTCGTCAAGGATGAAGTCAACGGTACGGTGAGCACCATGGATAATGTTGACAACACCCTCAGGGAAGCCAGCCTTCTGGACAAGCTCGGCAATGATCATGGCAGCACCAGGATCACGCTCGGAAGGCTTGAGGATAAGAGTGTTACCGGTGATAGTAGCGATGGGAATGCACCAGAGGGGAATCATAGCAGGGAAGTCTAAATGCTGGTTAGCCAGAGCATGGGAGTGACATAAGATGAACTACTCACTGAAAGGGCAGATAGCAGCCGTAACACCAAGAGGCTCGCGGTAGGTTCGAGTCTCCATATCCTTGGAAACCTCGAGGACTTCACCCTTGAGAAGCTCAGGGGCGGCAATGGCAGCCTCAGCGACCTGGAGACCTCGGAGGACATCACCTCGGGCATCAGCGAAGGTCTTGCCCTGCTCGAGAGTGATGCTGGCAGCCAGACGGTCCCAGTTCTCACGGATGAGCTGAACAAAGCGGAACATGATCTGCTGTCGAGAAATGACAGTAGTGTTCTTCCATGACTTGAAAGCCTTCTCAGCGCTCTCGACAGCAGCCTTCATCTCGGCGTCGGTCATCTGAGGAACGCGAGTGACGAGCTCGTTGGTAGCAGGGTCGTGCAAGTCAATAAACTTATCGGCCGAAGAGGAAACGAACTTGTTGTCGATGAAGTAGGGAGTATCGACGACCTCGACCTTGGCGTGTGTGGTAGGGTAGCTGTTGGCAGTAGAGGCCAGAGCAGCTGTCACAGGCTGGAGCTGCTTGGAAGTCGCATGAATGCGCCTGGCAGCGACGTGGGATGGGCCGCTGGAGGTGAGGATAGAGGATCGAGAGATAGCAGCAGTAGAGCGGCTTGAGGCGCCCAGGCCGCGGGTGAATGCGCGACGCATGATGGCTATGTTGAGGGACGATGTATAAGTGAACAAGAGGGGGGTATCCACGAGAGGAAGGAAAGAGCAAGTATCCTCGATAACTTCCAATGAAGCAAGGAGTAATCAAATCAAGCAAGAGATCAAGCGGCTCTCAGACTTTTATACTCTCCTGCCCCGGGTACCTCTGCGCCGGTGCGGAGGCAATTGGAGGAGGTCAACACCACCAAAGACGTCTCTCACTCGTCACAATGCGGGGCGACAGGAGCAACTCATGATAAGCTAGCGACTGCTCTCCAGCAGAGTCGGTTGTCATTTCTGGAAAGTGTGGGGTAATTGCCGAATGAGCCCCGGTTTGCCCGCTGGTTACCGATTTACCGTTCTAGGCCGATGGATGGTTCGTCTCCCAATTCGAGTCTCTTACTGGTCAAATCAGTTGGGAAGGTCTTGCTATTCCTTCGTCTCCATTCGCCTGCCTAATCCGGAACAGTATCTATCTCTTGCTATCTGCCACATAGACTATTTCGCTCTATATATCAGACATCGGGGACACCTTCCCAAGATGACAAATGGAAACTTATGTCTGCATCGTGACATCCTATCTCAGATAGTTTGTAGTTTCCTTCGTTGAACACTCCGACTTCGGTGAAGAACCATGTTTCTGGCTTACTGCTGGGTAACACGAGTCAGCTCTACTACTGCAACAGTGCAATCACACGGATCAAACAATTCGAATTCCTGTGCTTTGCTTTCTCCGGCAGTGTGCTCTTAACTCGATCTTATCTTAGAAGGCACTGACTTAAGTCAACCGGGTAAAAAGGTTATCAATTGGTTAATATTCCTATCGCTGATCTGGGTGCGCCAAAAGAACAAAATCATTTCATGAAAGTTGTTTACATTTCCTCCGCAACGTGCTTCTTACTTTCTCTTACTACTATATCTCTTTAGCCCCGTTTTTCTTCATATAAAATCCTTCGAATACAGGCCCAATTCTTCTACTTTTCTTCCCTTACGACTGGCTGCGAGTGGTGCGCTTGTTGACCTCGCCCTTGACCTTCTCAGCACCGGTGGCGCTGGCCTCGGCGGCCTTGTCCTTGACTTGCTTGGCCTTGTCGGAAGCCTTCTCGGCAGTCTGCTGGACAGCGGGAGACTTGCCCAGGTTGAAGAGGACAGCAATCAGGCCAGCGACAGTAATGAGGAGAGCGGCAAAGCCACCAGCGACCTCAGGGACGAACTTGATAGCCTGGATGGGGTCCTGAGCAGCGATAGCCTTGAAGAGGTCAATCTTCTCGGTGATGTAGTGAACAGGGTCCTCCATGAAGTTGAGGTCGCTAGGGGATCGGGGCTTGTCCTCCTTCTTGGGCTTATCAGCCTCAGCGAGGGCCTTCTCGATAGGGTGCTTGATACCAAAGGTCTCCTCGGCAAGCTTGTTAGCATCCTCAATAGAGTGGCCAATGTAGATGTTATCGAAGAGAATGTCGTTCTGCATGGTCCAGATCTCGAAGCCAATAGCTCCCATAGGCTCGAAGTTGGCAGGGGTCTTGTCCTCAAAGAAGTTGGGGTTCTTAATCTTGCGGGGAGCCCAGGTGCCCTTGTATGCGGGGTTCTCGATGTAAGGTGCGGTCCACTTGCCCTTGTAGTCGGGGTTTCGCTTCATGGGCTTAGTCCAAGGACCACAGCCAGAGGCATCACCACACTTGGGGTTGGGGACAGTAGGGGCGATCCAGTCACCATCCTCCTCGTCATCCCAGTCCTCAGGCTTCTGGGCCTCGGGGTCGGGAATGGTAACGGGCTCGTCCTCGAGCCAGTCCTCAGGCTTGGTAGCCTCCTCATCGACAACCTCGAAGGGAGCATCCTCGTCCCAATCCTCAGGCTTCTTGGCCTCAGGGTCGGGAATGCGGGCCTCGTCGACCCAGTCCTCGGGCTTCTTGTCATCGACATCGTCAACCTCGGCAGGGGGGTTGACGGCGGGGGAGAAATCCTCCAAGAGGCTGCCTGTCTTGACCTCCTCGTTGTTCTGCTTGATGGCGTAGGTGTTGTTGGGGTGGACAATCAGAGTGTAGAGCTCCGAGGTCTTTGTGATCTTAGCAGTAGGGGGAGATTCGAGATGCTTCTCCTCGTACTCGCCGGTCTTGGGGTTCTTGTGGTTGAAGATGAAATGAACCTTGTTGGTGTGACCACACTTGTCAGGACCAAACATGATCACATAAGGAGTGGTGTTGGCAAACTCTTCTTGGTGAAGGGCCTTGTTATCCCGAAGGAGCTTCATGTAGGCACCGCCACATTCGAGGCCATCTGTGAACAAAATGTCAGCATGCGCGATCAGTCGGCAGATTAAAGGCAGTGCTTACTCTGTAGCTTAACCTCGTACTGAACCACAAGAGTCTTGCCCTTGTTGTCAATCTTCTTGGGGAACTTGGCAGAGATGGCGTGGTGAGCGGCAGGGTTCTTGACAACAAGACCCTTATCACCATCAATTCCCTTGTACTTGACAGGCTCCTCGACAGCCCACTCGCCGACGTATGCCCATTCCTCCTCGGTGCCAGATGTGTCCTTCTTCGCATGAGAGGGTTGCCAGCGCTGGTCCCAGTCGTCGGTAAATTGCTCAAGGAACTCAGCCTTGAGGTTGGTAGGCTGTGCGGCGAAATGTTAGCTATCAATCAACCACATCATGAGCTCATAGAGAGCTAGGTAGGAACCGTATGGAGCTCCAGTGCGTCGTCATGAGGACTTACAGTAAAGGTGGGAAGCTTATCGGGAACGGAGGGAGAAGCCTCCTTAACATCCTCGGCGTGAACGTTGCCAGTAAGCATGGCAGCCGACATGGCCGCCGCGACAGCGTTGAACTTCATGGTGGAAGAAGCGACGAGATAGCTCGGGCAAATGAGTTCCAGACGTCACTGACGGAGCTGCGGGGATGGAGGGGAAGAAAAAAGAAAAGAAACACGATCAAGAGACGTGCAACTGCTGAAGAGGATTACAGTCGATGAAGGGATTCCCAGCGCTCGAGCAGATTACAGAAATCCAAGAGTGAGGTGAATTGGGTGAAATAAAGAAGCGAGAGGTGGCGTCTTAACAAAAGAGTGGAGAGCTTCTGCTTAGTGTTGAGGACACGTAGAAGCTCAGAGCCGCTACGGGTACAAGTTTCAGGGATCAAGAACCGACAGGTGCAGTGCAGGGCGGGGGGAGGTGGGAGATGTGGCCCCGAAGCCACTAAGGCAGGAAGGTGCGGCTGCCACTGTCAGGTACTGGGGGCGGGGAATTTGGTGAGGAAGCCTCGGTTTGGCAGTTGCGAAGCAGCCAGTCCCATAGAAGGCTCGAGAACAGGAAGGCGTGTAGAGCGATTGGCGGATGAATTTTACTGTGAATCTAGGCCAAGATAGTTTATTGAGATGGCCTAGAAGCGTAGCAATTGTAACGGCGCATTGAACATCAAGCGTACCGGTCTTCAACAACAGGCTCATGGCCAGCCGCTAGTCTCATAGCTCTGAGAGATAGTTCACAGCTGAACGAGTTGACCAGGGCGCGTATCCCTTGGTACCTTGCTCTCAAAAAGAGTGGATGGTTTGACAAGACTTCTAATTAGCCAAAGCAGTTCTACATGGTTAACTTGATGAGCCCAGTTTATGTTTCAACAGGCCTACAGAGGTTAATTGTCTTCTTCTCCGCATTGTTCATCAGTGACATCAGTCATAAGTAAAACCGTTATGTGTCTGGAAGTTACCCTAGACTCGAATATTACAGAATGGTGAGTTATGGCTAAGCCATCATCAATCTTAAGGTTCTAGGGACAGGGGTCCAGGTGATAGAGATACGATAATTACAAAGTGACATTGTGGCGTCAAGGGCATGGTGTCAAACATGTTGATGAAGCCGTCATTTGAAGTTTGTAGAAATGACGATATGCGTTGAACTTAGTCAATTCAAAGGTCAAACTGTAAACATTGCAAACTGAAGCTGAAGCACGCATTGGCGTCAGGAACTCTTTCTTCTAGAGGATTCTCTAGAAATGCGATTCAATTGGCTTCGCGCTTTGAACACGAACCGCAAGACCCTCATTTCGCTTGTTGACAAGCTAACGTTTGAAGCACCCGATTGGGAAACATGAACCAATCACAAGCTAAAGCCCCACACCAAGCACAACCCCAGTGGTCAGGCTGCGAGATGTAAGTTAAATCACCGGCAAAGTCAAGCAAAGCAAGCGACATCAAAATTGTGGTTACGCAGAGCGCAAGAAAAAGTGAGGTATTGTATTCATGCTCATATGCCGAGCCATATGTGAACGCGAAAAGTTACCCAAAAAAGTTTGTCCGTGAAAACGATGTAGCCCATTGACTAGGCCTTCATCATGCTATCCAACATGTATCGCATTTGAAAAATTCAAACTCCAATCATTACCGCTGTAGTGAAACCCATTAAATCCTTCCCTTCTATCAACCAGATACCCAAAGCAGGTTACCCAATTTACAGAGCGAGAATGGCGGCAGCGAGACCGAAGAAGGAGACACCGCCGACGAGGGCAGTAGCGGCGTTACCAGTCTCGGAGACCTCAGCAGCAGTGCCGGTAGCAGTACCGGAGCTGGCCTCGGAGTCGGACTCGGTAGCAGCAGCACCGGTCTCGGTGGCCTCGGCGTCGGTGGCGGCGGCAGTAGCAGCGCTGTCAGTGCCAGTGGCCTTCTCAGCGGCGGAGGAGGCAGCCTCGGAGGCCTTGCTCTTGGCGTCGGGGACGTCAGTACCACGGGGAGTACCATCGACGGACTTCCAGTAGTTGTCGGCGATACAGTCCTCGAGACAGGCGGAGTACTTGGCAGTGTCGGCCTCAGAGCCCTTGCCCTTGGGACAGGCAGCAACACACTCAGTGGTCTTGTTGATGTCGTCCTCGTTAGGAGAAGGGACCTGTTATGTTTGTTAGACTCATGGATGATTGACCGTGTAGGAATCGTGACATACGGTGATACAGTAAGACTGGCACTTGACATCACCAGCCTCACACTCATCGAGACAGTCCATCTGGGACTGCTGAGCAGGGGACATGGAGACGGTCTTGCTCTGGGCAGCGGCCATGGTGGCGAAAGCGCCGGCAACGAAGATGGAGGTGAAACGCATGTTGATGGTTTTCGGGTGTTGGTATTAGAGAATTAGTTGTGTAAAGTTGTAGAGATAGTACTCAAAAGCGAGAGTGGGAAGTAAAAGTCTGGTCTAACGAATGACGGACAGATAGATATTGACAACGAGGGTGAAGAGAGAAGGGAAAGAACAGAAGCACGCGACGGGGTATGCCAGTCCTTTTATGAATAACACGAGCAACCAGCAGAATGGCAAAGCTGAGCAAAGCAGATCGAGCAAAGCAAAGCCGTTCAAAGGGGCACCCCCCTCAGGTCAGGCAACCGACCAACCAACCAACCATATTCCCATTCGAGTCTAGAAGAGACTAGAGCAAAGTCTCAGACCCCGTCACCCTAGTTCTCAGGCCTCTTTAGTTAGGCCTGGGGGAGAGGCCGTGAGAGTGAACGGAAGTCGACAGCAGAGCAGAGCAGAGCAGGAAGCGCCAAGGCCGTACAGAGGACACCCCCGGCTCATCGGGGGGATAGGGATCCATCAGGTCCATGTCTCGAGGTGGGACAAGGAACATGGGTGTATGGAAAAAAGGGAAAGGGACCCATGATGGCGCTAGGATTGGAGCCATTAGGGAATAGGGATCCATTAATTTGATCAGGAAGAGAAGATTGTGGACTGAGAAAGACCCATCATATCCTACGGGTTGATCAATCCGCTTTGCCGTCTGTTCTGAACTGCTTTGTGTTCTGCACGCATGATGCATGTGTTATTCGGGGTCCCGTATCATGGCAACGCATCCATAGCATGAGGGGGACTTTTGGGCCACGCAAACCCCCCTCAACTATCCTCACACAACACAGCACAGCACACTTTATACGTCGTGCCACAAACATTAGTCTTGATCAAGTTAATTAGAGTCTGTTGAGTTACAATCGGACAGTAGCGAGCAAAAGAGACGAAAGAGGAGACTGGACAAGGGGCGTGAGATTTCCTTGTCGATCCATCGGGTATGTAACTTAGGATGAGGTGCTGTAGTTAATTAACTGAGTGTGATCAGATCAGACATGGACTCAGAGTGATATCTGGGGAAGCTTCCATGGGCGGAAAAGCCTTAGCCCACCGAACCTCAATTTTAAATTTGCAAGCCATGATCCAGAAAACCACCAGTAATTTGCCAGCCCGCATATGGGTTGACTGGGGGAGGAAACGCCTGTAATTCCGGCTCAGTGCAGATCTTGAAGTTTTCCACCCTTGCTTGTTTGCACTTTTGTCTCCCCATGATTCTCTCTTTTCTTTCTTTTCGCCTCTGCTCAGATGATCGATAGACTCGGCTGACACTCACGATACCTTGAGCCTTGGCCTTTGAGGCTTCAGGGAAAGACGTTGGGGTTCAAAAACAAACTAGACCCACATAGAACGATCCCTCTCCTCCACTTTGACCATCAACTTGTCCGTCCATCCATCATCCATCCATCATGACCAGCTTCGCCTCCTAAACCTCGTGTTGCTGAGTGACATGGCCACCAAACTGACTTTTTGCCCTAAAGAGTGTGTACTGCATTGTGTATGTGTGCCTTTCTGTCAGAAATTAACCCTCTTCTTACTCTAATTTGCACTTCACAGTTGTTCTCATGTTTGCTTTCTTTCTCAGCGTCTAACTTTAGCTTCCTACACTAGCGGAGGATCTCAGAAATCGATTGGACTCGAGGTTGTCTCAGGGGGTGACCATGCCGTTCATAGCTTAGGCTAGACAATAATAGACGAGGCCAAGGATGGAGGGAGGGTTAGCGGAAGTACGTCCGAGACTTTAAACCACCAGGCAGTGCTCCATTCATTGCAATGCAATTCAGCCAATGCAACGTCCTTGACTAAGGACTGTAAACAACAACAACAACAACAACAACAATCCTACAGTGCAGTTAAGCCATATAGAACGGTTGAACTTTCTTACAGTACATGCAGCAATATTTACTGCAAACTCTATAGATGTATCCAATAATGCAAAGAGATACATCACAAACCATTTTGAGGCCTTTTTCGGCGTCAAAAAACTATCCATCGCGGGCCGAGGAATTCAAGACCATTCTGGAGAACCTAGAGAATCTTAAGGGACACTACTCTGTTTGGTTAAACACCAGCGTCATACCAATGCATTGTCACTCACTACCCAACAAACTCTCCATTCGCCTCTTTACCTCAAAGAGACAAGAAAGAAACACACGGCTCATCTTTTGGCGCGTGTGTCGGAAGCTGAAAGCCTGCAAAGCAAAGTGTGGGTGAAGGATGACTGAAGACTTGCTGTCACCTGCAAAAGCCGTCGCGTCGGCTCATGCTCTCACCATGAATGAATACGAGCCCTGCAGCAATGGATGGAACACACCCCGGTCCTCCCCGTCCATCCCCATATTGGAGATGCCGGAGCGGTAGCGTCCATATGCCTCTTGTTATTAGGGGCCTCTGCGCTGTAGCCTGCCACTGGACGGCTATTGTAACCTGGACCAGGCAGGGGCTTGGCCTCCCGGCACCGGCGCTGTGACCTGAAAATGGTCATTCGAGCCAGGTCCAGGGCCAAGACCAAGAAAAAAGATGCTGTTTTCTCATCAAACAAGACAGCATAAGTTAATTAATATTATCCACCTATTCTACTCTACGATCGAGACGCTCTGGCTCTTCCAAGGTCTTTGTCTACCAATTAGGTAGGTGTTTATATCTCAAACTTTGAGTCATCAAGATATGAGATGAACCCTTGAGTTAATGCATTGACCCGTTGCCCCGTTGTTTAAACGAACGGAGTATCCGTCTCTCTTCCTAGTAATAGTAATAGTAGTAACAGACGATGGAAGCTTCATGGGACAAGGACAAAAGTGAGTCGCTGACCTCTGGACCGTTCTCGGCTGTTCCGTCCCCGTACCTATTCATAGCTCGCTTGCCACCAAAACGACAGACGCAATACAACATCAGATCCAAGCATCAACGCCGATGGCCTGTTACTCCCTTGGACGCATAGAATCGAGATGACAAGAAGAAAAATCTGTCTCATGGATGTACAATGCTGTGTTTCGTGGACAAACAACGAAATGGACAAAAGGAAATAATATCAGCCACCGTTTTCAAGCTACTGTTTCCAATTCTTCATTGGACTGTCTTGAAATCCAACAGCCGTAACTTCTAAAATCCCCCAAATGGATAATTTCTCGTCTTCAATTGGACGGATTCTCTCATCTTCAGAGAAACGGTGACGCTTGTGATGGCACAGGGCACCAACTGAGCTGGACTGCTTTTGATTTCCAGCCACTAAGAAGCTCTAAAACTCTGGGCTCAAGCAGTTGCGGCGTCGGGCTAAGATTGGATCCAGAATGGATACATACGTCTACAGATACCAGGATCGAAAATCTAGGTACTGCTTTGACCGTGATATCATCTCATTTCCCAGTGCATCACAAGCTGTTATACTCAGACCGCCACAGCCGCTGTCGCTGCCACTGCCACTTCCGACTTCCGACGGCTGCTCCGTTCTCTGACTAAAAGATCCTCCTAAGAAAAGATGGCAGCTGAACAACAGCGCCAAACTGGCGATGCCCTCATCACTTCAGAGGACCCTAACCACCCCGCCAACCTGATCCCTTCGCTATGCGCAAAGTTCTGGACTCTGGGCTGGGTCACGGGTACTGGAGGTGGCTGCTCTATTCGAGATGAGTATGTCCATGTCCATGTCTATGTCACTTGAAATTTCATCATTTTTGTCCCATCACTTTACCCCGCGACCCCGCGGTCATGAGTTGGAGGAGGCGTAGATGTTTTTTCTCTCATGAGGCTCAAGTGAACATCACCATGCTGTCTTTTCAAGTGAAAAGAATTCCTGGATTATTTTTCCATGAGTCTCTACTTCATCGATACGTGTGATGCTTACACCATGGCCATAGTGATCTCGTATACACCGCCCCCTCAGGCGTCCAAAAAGAGCTTATGAAAAACACCGACATCTATGTCATGGCACTCTCCGAGCAGGACCCCAACCATAACAAGATCAACCAGCGTACATACCTGCGCTCGCCTCCCTGCTACAAGCCTTCTCAGTGCACTCCCCTGTTCCTCGCTGCCTTCACCCGCCGAGGAGCTGGCTGCTGCATCCACACTCATTCACAATGGGCTGTCCTTGTTACTCTCCTGCTTGAATCTCAAGGCCCTGGAAAGGACCGTGTTTTTGAGATCAACAACATCGAACAGATCAAGGGCTTTGGTCGTGGTATGAACAAGACTGGCAACTTGGGATATCATGACACTCTTCGCATTCCCGTCATTGAGAACACTCCCCACGAAGAGGATTTGACTGAGTATCTTGAGGAGGCTATGGAGAAGTACCCCGACACATATGCTGTGCTCGTGCGTCGTCATGGTGTCTATGTCTGGGGCGACAATGTCCACAAGGCCAAGACCCAATGTGAGAGGTAAGGAAACAGGATCAAACCAGTTCCACACAGACAGTGATACTGACACGCGGCAGTCTTGATTACCTGTTTCAACTTGCTGTTGAAATGAAGAAGCTTGGCCTTCCTTGGATCAGCGAAGTCGAACAGATCGCCCCTCAGCGAACATAAGCAAGAAAGTTGTACTTCAATGAATGACACAGATTCGATAGACAGCTTGGAAGTGGGAAATGTCTGGTGTAGATGGGGTAGCATTTGAAAATGAAAAGTTAGGCGTAGAAAAGGATACCAAAGTTTCAAAAGGTAAACATACAAGTTGACGGTCTGATGCTTATGACGGTCATACACAATACATATGGAGGGGCATAGATGAGTTTCTAGGAATTCAATCCGCCCCTGATGTGAATTTTAGAACAGTAGAATTACGCAAATCAGGGAATCCTTCATTTCATTACCATGAAACCGAATGACTATCATTCTATAGCTCATCCCTAGCCCGTTCCTGCTCAACAACCTCAGGCTCCTCCCACATCCTCTTCTTTGGGTTAGGAATATTATTATCCTCACTCTCAGGAATATTTCCAAGCTCATCCGCATCCCTGACAACATTCACAATCTTATCCACCTCCTCCAGAATCTCAGCTTCTTTACCAGTGTCAACCTGAATAGTAGGCAAATCATCGCCAGGCAGACCATCAACTGGAACACCCTTGCTCGGCTCCCCTGCCTCTTCAATCTTGCCTAATCCAGACCCTGCGTGCATCACGGCGCTACCAGCCGAAGTCCCCAAACCAAAAACTAACTTCAGGGGTAGCCAGACAAGCCACCACATAGGTCCGTATAACAGTCGTCTAAAGAGTAGCCAGCCGAGTGTCACACCCAGCATATAAAATGCCGTCTGGAGATACCACGTATCGCTCTTCTGCGATCGCAGCAAAGTTCCCAGTAAATCCTTCGAGCTCGCCAGCATCGAGTCAAGATCCGTATACGACTCGTTCAGCTGCTTCAGCGCAGCAGAAGACTCAGTCAGTGTCTCGTGCGCAAACTCGCTGCGTGCCAGCTCTGCCTGAATAAGATCGTGCGTACGTCGTAGAGCATTAGTAACGTTGGCGCTAGCTCCGACAGTCTGCTGGTCCTCTTCGGTAAGGCTCGATTGCTGCTGCTGAGGGTGGTGATGGTGGCGTTGGGGACGGGTGGTCTTTTCGTCGTCGGGGTAGAGGGAGTTGTTCTCGGATGCTGGCTGCGAAAATGATGTAAGGAGTAGTTCTCGTTCTCGCCTTTGCGCCAGGGCAAGGTTTTGTTTCGCCGCCAATCGTGCTTTTCGGAAGGATAGACGACATCTGCGTAGTATTAGAAATAGTTTTGGGTGAATTTCCAGCACAAGTCGTACCCGTCAAGCTCCTTTCCAATCTTTTCAACGCCCTCTTTCAGCCTGGCCTTATCATGCTCCGCGCCGCGCAAGAACTCCACCTCTTCCTGTAGAAGTTCGTGTTCTTCCTCTCCATCTCTTAAAGTGCTCGTGATTTCAGCGCTGAGCTCGCCACTTTCACTGTTGTCCTCGTCTGTCGTCAGGGGCACGGAGCCAGGTTGGAATTTCAGTGTTCCGAGTCGATCGATGAGCTCCTTAAGCTGTATCGTAGTTTCTTGCAGAGCTGTCAAGCGCTCTTGTAAGCCCTCAAAAGACATGACAGGCTTATTAGAATCGTGAAATTATGTCGAGGGAGAAAATTGACAAATATGTACGTGCTGTGTAAGTCGATCTCGAAACGTGGTCCATTAGCACCATGACGTTGCAGGGTCGAGCGCCGCCCCTTTAGGACAATATGCATCTACCGAGGTACATCTCCGACCTCGAAATTTCAGCATCGTGAAGCTTGAATAACAGCTGATTAGGTGTATTAACGACCACGCCCAACACCCTCGCTTCGTCAAATTCACCGAGTCGCTGCACGCCGCGATACCGCCGTTGAGATGATCACAAAATTCATGACCGAGGTCTCGGCCAAGTTCAACCCGTTCTCGACCTGCGCAAAGCCCGCTCGACTGTTCCTCACATTTCTACCTCCGAACGCCCGAGCCAATGGAACAAACATCACATCTACTATTCTACCCCGAACTTCGAAAGAGCCTAGCTCTCTACGGGTGAAGTTCAGTATGTTGCCTTAAATAACTATATTGGAGGGGCCAATGGCTGACCAGGCGCAGAGGATGGCAAAGAGCTCACTTTTGACTGCCAGAAGATCAACATCAAGGGACTTGTTGAGGAGGTGGACCGACACTCACGTCAATTGCAGAAGGCAGCCGATTTGACCGATTAAAATACCACTTTACTGTATCATTATCATGCATTGACGGCGTTGAGGAAACGACTCATGTACATCACGAATCCCAGCGGGACAACACACGAGTCTTGTATAATATTACGACAATTGGCATCATTTTTTATATTGTTCTGAATATCTTATGTGCTCGACTTTTGTGAAGACTACCTGTCTACCAGACATGATCCTTTTATGCAAGATGGTCTAAAAACACTTAAGCAGAGGCACCGCTGATGAAGAACCACTTGTCAATGGAAGCATCGATCTTCTCAGCGGGAAGCTCCTCGTGAGAGGGCAGGGGAGGAAGCTGGTCAGGGCTGACGCGAGAAGGAGAGTTCTGGACAGTGACGTTGGTGCTATGAAAGAATTAGGATGGACCTTGTAACTTATCATGATGAGAAACTTACGTGGAAACACCGCCAGCGGGGGTCTTGCCAGTGACGAGACGCTCCCAGGCCTCGGCGCACTCGCGAACAACATCAAGAGCGTAGCTGGAAAAAGTTGTCAGTTTTGAATTGGCCAAGTCGAAGACTAAACTCACCTCTTGTTCTTGCACTCGCCAGTGAAAGCGAACTGGTTCTCGGGCTTGCCATCGGGAATCTTGTAGATACGGAACCACTCGTTGGTGGCACGGAGAAGACCGGGCAGGTGTCGCTCGACATCCTCGACATCGTTCAGCTTGGAGGCGAGAGGGTCGTTGACATCAATGACAATGACCTTCCAGTCAGTCTCCTCCTCGTCGAGGAGAGCCATGACACCGAGAACCTTGACCTGCTTGACCTGGCCAGGGTAACCAACGAGCTCACCGATCTCGCAGACATCGAGAGGGTCGTTGTCACCCTTGGCCTTGGTCTCAGGGTGGACGGAGTTGGGGTCCTCCCAGGTCTGATGAGAAAGTTAGCGATGTACTTGGAGTCCACGTCAGATTGGGGTAACAACATACCTGGGGGAAGGCACCGTAGTTCCAGAGGTAACCCTTGTGGGGGAAGCAGTTACGGACGTATCGAAGCTTGCCCTTCTTGATGTCCTGCTTGATGGGGTTAAGGAGCTCCTCCTTGGAGATCTAGAGAGGGATTTTGTTAGCATCACTTTCTGTTTTGTTGGTCTGGGCAGCGATTGCGCCATGGAGGAGGGGTAAATGTTGGGGCACACGACAGCTTTAGATGAGAAGAAACAAGCATTGTGAAGAGGATATGAGGGCAAAATAGCAACAATTGACAAAGTAAAACATACCTCAAGCTTAGCGTTGGTCCATCGAGGAATCTCGACGATCATGTTCAGGATGTTCTGCTCCTGGTTGGCGTAGAGAGGAATATCGTGGAAAGGAGAGACGGGCTGGCCATCCTTCTCGATGTAGACGCGGTGCTCGAGGGTGTTGGGAGCCGCAACCTTGCGGACGGTGTAGTTGGAGGCCATGTCGGGCTGTTGCTTTGAGACTGGTCCGGTGGGTGAAGAGGAGGAAAAGTGTCGAGCAATCTGAGCTGTCCGACGGGAAGAGATTTTGGAGGTTGACGTAGCAGAGGGAAGGGGAGAGGATGGAGGGGGCGGGGCACTGTTTCTCCCGCCCGAGCCTGAGCCTGTAGCAGCGACAGGGCTGCGTGCTGTGGAGGAAGACATGTAATTGGCCCGTCCAGGTAGGTGAGATGGTAACAGTGGTAACGGCGCTGCGGAAGGCCTATTCAGCGGTGTCGTAGTGCCTGTAGTACGTAGCGACCTCTGTAGCAGAAGCCGTGGACCTTGAGACCGGAGCATCAACAGCAAGCGTCTTTGAGGGGCCGCCTGGAGTGGAGCTGCCCCGGAGAGAAGGAATAGAAGAGAGGGATGAGAGGCCAAGAAGGTTATATTAAGAAGCAGACACCTAGGTATACGGTGAGCACAGTGCAATGCACGGGATATTGCCGTGTCTGGTTGGGTATATTTTTGACTTACACCGCGGTCGTCGGCTGTTGTGTGTCAAAAGAGACCGAGGTCTTTATTTTTTGCATGGTCAAGGTCAAGCGGGAATTGGAATCGGTCAGCGGAAGATATTGACCGAGGCCTAACTCATCTTGGATGTCATGATGGGTCTCGGTAGTGCTAAATTGGCCTGTCTTCTTTACCGTATCATATACAGCGCAACCCATGGACCAAAGAATCAAGGGTCATGACTGATAAGTCTAGCATCAATCTCATCTATAAACATGTAGTAGCTTGGAGGATTAAGAACATCATATGATAACTAGTCATTCAACCATACAAAGATCACAATTGGTCCTGGCAGGATCACACATGATCGCATTCAATGTTTCATGAGAAACTGCCTTGCTCCGATCACGGAGCCACTTATAGTATCTATCAGCCAACGCATCCAATCACGCCATAGGCATAAGTAGAGGTTTTAGAAAACCTCCATTAGATGTTCATTAGAGTTAAGTTGCTGTGGGTGACTTCTTCTGCGATGACCTATGGCAAAAGAAATAAAACAATCATTTGACTAGCCGAAGATTAAATTTGCTGCAATGAATGATATCTTGCCTTGATATATATGCGTAGAAGGCCATGTTCTACTCGCAATCATGATTGTCTAATATAGGTTAGTACTAAGGTAGGTCCAAGTTCTCAAACCAGAAGTTATTTTGAAGCTTTGTTGGCTCCACGACTGAATTGAATCATGGGAGGTCAACACTCTCATGGGTCTTGACAAGACTAACAAAATCGATATGATTCAACTAACAAGAAAAGCCAAGCAGTACTTGTAGGATATAAACATACAATACCTCAAAGCAACCCATCAGTACACCAAGCAAACAAAAGCCGGAAACTTGTGATAAGCCAACCAAGCAAACTTAACAACAGCAAGCAAGGTTCCCCTCTTGCTTAACAAACAAACAAAGTCCGCAGAAGTCCCTGCGGCAATAATGAGAAACCAACTTTAGACTGCATATTCTGTAATCAACCACTTAGCCAGCGACTTCATCGTAAACAGAAGACTTAGTACCCCTTTGCTCCCGAGGTGAAGCATCGGACTCCACCGTGGCGGCTTCAGACTGTACAGGAGACATGCGATCGTTGGTGGTCTGCGGCTCCTTGCCCTTTCCTCCTCCAAGAGTTGGGGATCGGCTCTGAACGGGGGTGGAGAAACCCTCAGGCTCGGGTCGCCAATCTCGAAGATCGTCTTCGGCGTCGTTCAGGATCTGTCGAGCCTGTGAAGAGTGTTGGTAGGAGCCTCGAGTATCACCAGGCACAACGGGCGAGTCGTCGAGGAGCTCCAAAAGACGACGTCCATGCTTGGCTAGGATAATCTGCTTCTCCGCGCGTTCAATAGTGGCAGCAAATTCAGCAGCGTAAGCCTCCTTGAGCTTCTGTCGGGTCTAGAAATCGCATCAGTACTGGCCAGGGAGCTGGTGTAAGTCGCAACATACAATGTTTGTCAACTGAGCCTCTGCGACAAGATTCTCAGCCTCAGCTCGCACCAATTCCTGTTCAAGAACAGGCAATCTTGTGCTGCCAGGCTCTTTCAACTTCAGTTTTCCAATTTCGTCGGCAATCTTATCCTTATTCTCTCGGCTGGGCTGCACACTCTTCTCAGTGTTGCGAATGGCCTTGAGGTATGCTCGAGAATCATCGAGGGCATGAGCGTATGCATCTTCCTGCTCACCCATCTCACTCAAGACAACTCCAACCTTGTCTGAGATGTCACTGATGCTGTCATCGCCGGTGTGCTCACCCCATTCTGACAGCTGAGTAGCAATGGAGACTCGTTCACGACCGGCCGTCTCGTGAGCGCCGATGAGGTTGTTCTCGGATTTGATGAGACGAAAGAGCTTACGGGATAACTCAGGCTGAACCTGTCCACGAAGTGAGTTGAAGGAGAAGCCCCCCTTCTTACTACCAGCAGCAGCGCCGGAGTTCTTGGATTTGTTGGAGCGGATCGAAAGTGCGCGATTCCTGTGAAAGGGTGGTACGTCAACTGGGGATTCTATTGAAAACGATCCATTGCGAGAGGCAGATGCATCGAAGCTAAACCGTGACATTGTTTTTAGGTATCCGGTAAATCCGGGTGAATGCGCAGTAGCAGATGAAGGTATGGTGATGGATGTAAATGTTGAGCTTACATGTTGACGGTGAGGTAGGTTGTCTGCGATTTCTGTATACGATTACTTGAAGTGAGGGAAGGAGCTGCTTGAGCTTGGATCGAATGCGCCTTCATTTATAGAGTCAGTTCTGGCATCTCATAACGTTGGCCCCTCTTGCCCGCCATGATGAGACAGGTTACAAGGCAGCAACACCATCACTTCACGCGCGCAAGTGATAAGCTTACAGAATGAAATAAGGCGACTCAGGAATTCAGCTGAAGAACCACTTTGAAAGGTAGATCAATGTAAATCGTCTGGGTCTGGGGCTTGGTTCCGAAGTTACAAGGGGGATGGATGTAAGAGATCTCCAGAATGTTCAGGCTGCCAATCCAAGGGCAGGGGTTGTCCAGGCTTTAAACAAGTTGGAGAAACCTATTAAACTGACGTTGACGACAGTATTTTCCCTGCTTTCAGCAACACAAGCACGAGTACATGCTTTCGGCTGCGATTAGACTTACATTTGGAGTAACGCGCTGTCTTAGAGAGCTTCTTTGGTTCAGTGGCGGAATGCGAAGTGATGTCATCACCACTCTAGCGACGATCCAGCCCTGCGTAGCGGGACACTCCGCACCCCGCTCCAGCGATATTAGACCTACGTCAACCAACAGGCTTCTTCCATTTTATAGTAGCCCAGAAGCTGCCCAGGTATCAGCAGAGGAATAAAGCACAGGAAGAGCTCAGCTCAGCTCAGACTTGGGACGAAGTGAACCCTCAAAGATCCGTAGCTCCCGAGAATATTGGTCGAATAGGCGTGTCCATGTCTCATTCTCATGTTGAGTCTGCTTTTCGCTGTGATAAGTATCATCAATTGATTTGATGTCTAGCCTATTTCACCTCATTTCCTCGGCAATGCCTAAATCTTGTCCTACAAAAACGCCCTACTGTATCCATATATCTTTAACAAGACAATCATCCTTCATCATAGTCATACGTTCCCGCATCAATACATAAAACCCATTGCCAATGCCGCTAAACACAGCCCGCCAAGTACCCCTTCGCTCTGTAAAACGTCATCGTCTCTGTAATTACGTCCACAATTCAACGTTGCTCCTCTTTAAACAATCAATAGCGCTCGTAGACAACACGATCGCTGGTGCGTGGGCTGTGGCTGTATGATCGTCTTGATACGCTGGTGTAGCTGGCTCGAGGAGAGCGCGATGAGTGATGGTGATGATGGTGGTGGTGATGGTGACCGGTGTATCGCCGAGAAGGCGTGATCTCCTCGTGGTAGTAGTACTTGGTCTTGGGCTTGGGATCACTGAAACACATGTTGGTGGTTGTTGAAGGTCTGTTCTGTTACGCGAACAGTATATTTGTTGTAAGAGGGTGAGGTGAGATTATTGATGCTGAGTTGTATACGTCAGAATGCGATTTGGAATGATTAGAAAACCCCAAAATGCAAGATATAGATAGATATATGATAAAGGCAAAAAGAATGTGTGAGCGAATCCTCGAGGAGGGTTCTTTTGTTTGATCTTATACCAAAAATGCCCAATGCCCTGGCGTCTTTTGCCCGGTTTCTTTCTGACCAACCCATGCTGTCACAACCTGGCGCAAGCAAGGAGAGGGGTCCTTGACCAAGGATGACCATTCGGAACCTGCCTCGCCCACCCATTTCGACTAAAAACAAAGTGCCTCCACACTCTTTCGCGGCCTAGAGCCAAGTAACTTAGAGTTTGCTATTAAAAGAGGCTGGACCTAGGCTTACGAACCTGCCCACCTCTACAGATAACGGCTTGGGCCCTGACTTTTGGTGGTGGCTTTGCTGACTCAAAGCCTCGTTTTGGTTAAAACATGACCCAAGCCAAGCGAGCATTCAATAGTCATATGACGCTTCCTCATTTTTCAAACTGGAAATTTGATTCATTATAGCATCTCCATCTATATTACACTTTTACGACTTATCGCGAGAATTATCTTCGCGGCTGTTGCAAACATGATGGCTCCTTAGCCAAAAGACATACCCCGTTTCTATTCGAACGTCTATTTCTTCTGCTTAAATTCCACCTGCAGTGTACCCAGCGCCCAGGTGGTCACGAAGACCGCCATTGCGCTGACAAAGACAATGAGAGGTTTTCGGATAGTGCCCGACATAGGAACATCGTAGGAGATGATGAGATGTCGGTCTCGGAACTCGTCAACCAAATTTCTCGCCTTGACGGCGACATGCGTTCTACCGATGGTGTCGAGGTAGGTTCGTGTGCGGTCAACCGTGGTCGACACGATGGACGACTCCGGGACGTTGGTGTAGAACTGAACATTCCTGTTTGATGGTTAGATAGGTTGAGAACATGGCTCAGCGTAGACTTACTCAGCACCCTCAGGAAGAAGAACATTGAGGTTGACTTGCTCATACTCAACACCCTCAAGCTGCTTGGGTCCCTCAATGAAAGGAACTCGAAGAACATAGCCTCCGGTAGGGGTCTTGCGCACAAAGTTGGAAGCATCCGAGTTCCACCCAATGGTGAAAGGGGCCTTCCAGCCGCCAAACAGAGGGTATCGGAGCTTCAGCTCAAGAAGAGCCTCTCGTTTGTTGGTTCGGAATCGGGATGTCGAAATGTTGCCAATAACATCAACGTAGTAGGCATCCACACTTCCAACCTGGAGAGGAACTCGCATGTCGGAGAGCGCATGGCTGGGTCGGTTGCCTTGGATCAGATCTTTAGTAAAGTCACCTCGGCTGAAGGATCCAGATAGGTTGGCGCCGCGGTAGTGGAGATCGTAGTACTCCTCGAAAGCGACGTTACCACCCCAGTGGCTGACCTCGATATCACGGTCAAGCTCCTTGACGTGGGTGACAGGCTTCTGGAACTCGAAGCGAACACGCGCGGGAGAAACAGCACCGGCGGGCTTCTCATCGAAAGGTCCATATACGAGCTTGGAGCCCTGCTTGACAGGGAACTCCTTGACATCGCCGCTTCCAGGGAGCTTTGTGTAATCGGGAATGTTGGAAGTACCAGCCTTGATCTCGGTCTTCTGCTTCTTCGTGGTGTAGGCGGAAGGTACGTAGACGGAGAAGTCGTAAGCGAGGAACTGCTTGGCCCTCTGAGAAATGGACGCAGGAAGAGGAGTGTAAGCCTTGAGATAGTAGTAGGTGATGCCGAGGGTTTGTTGAGCACCGGGCTTGAGCGGCGTGGGCAATTGAATACGATAGTACTGAACATCACTAATGTCAAGTTAGCATTTTGCTGTCTCGGTCGGAAGCCCAAAGAACTTTACCTGTTGGTGTCGTATTCGACAGTCTCGACCACAAACGGTCCGGCGTTCGCGTCCTTTCGATCCTTGACCTCGAAACCTCCTACACGAGGTAGCTGTTCAGTGGTAAATGGCACATAGTACTCTGTCTGTGGCTCCTTCGCGACGTTCTCAACGAGGACATTAATCTGTTCTTTGACGTAATTCTTCTCGAGGGAGATGACGTGCACCAAATTGGCGTTCTTGAAGACCTGGGGAGGCTTGAAGTCGGCAGGAAGGATGACTTTTGATGTCTTGGACTCGGTGCTTGCGCCTGCGAGTGCTACGGAGACCAAGCTAAAAAGCGCCGTGGTGATGGCGAACGGCTTCATGATGACGGCTCAGTTAGCGATTTACTCATCGGTTGAGCAGATCCAAAGCTGTCGGGTATGAAGAAAATTTAGGGCCGTGTGCCGAGGAAGATTGTGGTCAAACTTTGGTTGGTTGATGCAAGCTCACAACTCCTCAAGACACCTCAGCTTCTCAGTGCTCCTGAGACAGCTCCCCAAAAAGCATACGTTGCCCATTTGGCACGTCAGCGGTAACTTCAGGGTAGCTCAGTCGCTCAGCCAATGAAAACGTGGCTCGATTGGTCTGGCGGGAGAATCGTAGCGCCGGATCCGGGCCGGGTACCTTAGCTAAAGATTGGATCCATTAAATTGTTACCAGATCAATGGGGCCAGATGGGACTGGTCAGTCAAAATTGCATGCCCGCTCAAGCTCAAAGTGCCAGCGAGCTTAAAGGTACCTGTCCGGCAGAAGAGTCAAGTACCTTGCCTTGAAAGACCCCCCACGAAAGTGGCTTACTGGAGACTTGACATCATGTTACCAAGCTCAAGCTATCATCTCAACGCGGCCGACCCCCCATGTTACCCCAGGACTTGAAGGTTGAGAGCAGCGAACCTTGCCCATAGTCGGTGTATCAGGACTTGAACCTTTTTTTTGTAATTGAGATATTTTTCAAAGGTAAAAATAGCCCCTTCAATAATGCAGTTGAGGTCTGTTCATGTTGCGTGACTATCAACTAACCACTAAACTACCCCCTCCGCCAACGGCCCGACAAGAGCTCAACACCAGGGCTATAGTCGAGGGGAAAGAAACCTCAACCCACTCACTCAGACCACGCCGGCGCTTTAAGCGTAAGGCAACTAAATTTAAAAACAACTCATCCTTGTGATTGAAAGCGTCTTCTTTGCTTATTTTGCTTTGCAATGAAGCGGTCAATGTGTAGATGGTGCACTGAGTGATTCGCGGAGGCAGCTAGAAGCAGCTACACGCATTAATTACGTAGGTACATGTTGTATGTAGGATGTGAGATAGTTGGGAGTCGAGAATCCAAAGACGAGAGACATCAGGCGGATACCTGGGATGATCTGTTTGCCAATTGGTCATGGGATCTGAAAATAAAGTACATGCCAACATCTCTATGCAGGTAGATGTACTTTGATCCTGGTCCGATAGATGACCTGAGACTCCCTGCGCATCTCCCGCTCAACACTTCAACTCCAATGAGTGGTAAGAATTGGAGGCAGTCAACGTTAAGTTAGCCCAGTCCGTACCTACCTCTGCAGCAGCAGCAGCAGCTACGTAAGGTGTCTTTTGCTCCACCTCCCTCCCTCCATCCTGTCCTGTCCTGTCCTATCCTGTCCCATAACTTATCTGGGCTGGTCTGAACTGGTCTACTTTAAAAACCCTTTGCCTCCCCCTACTTCAACCTACTGTTATCAATTGTTCTACTCCTATACGAATTTCTCTTGTTTTCTGTTTCGTTCCTAATTATTCTACCAACCTACAGAGCTCCTGCTCAGCTTCAACAAGACATTACCCCGCCAAATCCGAACCCCGCCAAACCAGACATACCTCAGCAAAATGGTCGGCCTCGGTCCTCGTCGTCCTCCCTCCCGAAAGGGTACGTATGCCCAATTGATTGTTCCGCGCCGTCTTCTGTATTTCCCGGCTGTCACAATGTCTTGCGATTTTGATGCATCGATTGTACTTATGCCAGCTGCTGCTACTGGCATGGTGGGGCAGAACCAAGCAAAAATACGCTGCAATGACGATGTTGGCTCCATCTTCAACCAGACCGTGGGGACAGACGTCAGAAGCAAGAGAAGTGTTTTATGAAGGCCGAGGCGATGAAAGAGCCGGCAGCACAAGATCACGAGCCAGTCTCATTGACTTTGTGGGCGTGTGCAAATGCCGGTTTCTACTAGAGACATTCAGCTCGTGGAACCGTGACGTCCAAATTTGAAGAAAGAGTCGTCCGAGAGATGGTGTATTACGTGAGGCCCACCTTCATATCACCTAGGCATCTTGGTCTGCCAGCTGGCAAGCACTGTCCTACGGTCACGGTAAAGATGCAGTGCTTGGCAGTGCCGCTGCAGCGCTGAAGCCAAAATGCCTTGAGATTCTGTTGACAGCCTCCCATGCGCCAAACCTTTTTCTTAGTTTCCTCGTAGACGCACTTCAACGGAACAACAACACCACAACAACACCGAAATTTGGCTAACAGAAATCATGACAGGATCCATGGCTGATGTCCCCAAGGATCTCGCTGAAGAGATTCACAAGCTTGAGCAGCTCTTCACAGTAGAGCCCAGCAAGCTCAAGGAGATCACCAATCACTTTGTCTCTGAACTCGCCAAGGGTATGTTGCGCATGCAGATCTATCCTGGAGTATCGACTAACATTAAGCAGGTCTCAGTGTTGAGGGTGGAAGCATTGTGAGTCCGCTATATTGCACCTTAGATCTTGTTCCTAACCCAGCATCTAGCCCATGAACCCTACCTGGGTCATGTCATACCCCGATGGTTACGAGACCGGCACCTATCTGGCCCTCGATATGGGCGGCACAAACTTGCGAGTCTGCCAAATCACACTCACTGACGAGAAGTCCGAGTTCGATATCATTCAGTCCAAGTACCGCATGCCCGAGGAGCTCAAGTCTGGCACTTCTGAGGAGCTTTGGGAGTACATCGCAGAATGTCTCTACCAGTTTCTTGAGACACACCACGGAGACTGCAGCAAGCTGGAGAAGATTCCCCTGGGTTTCACATTCTCGTACCCCGCCACCCAGAACTATATCGACGAGGGTATTCTCCAGCGATGGACCAAGGGTTTCGACATTGACGGTGTCGAGGGCAAGAATATTGTCCCCATGTTTGAGGAGGCTTTGAAGGCTCGAGTACGTTGGATTGATTTTCATGGTGAACCTTACTGACAACGGCATACAGGGAGTTCCCATCAAGCTTGCGGCTATCATCAATGACACTACAGGTACATTGATTGCCTCCGCCTACACCGATACTAAGATGAAGATCGGTTGCATTTTCGGAACAGGCTGCAACGCCGCATACATGGAAGACTGCGGTTCTATTCCCAAGATTGCTGATCTGAACCTGCCTGCCGATCTGCCTATGGCTATCAACTGCGAGTGGGGAGCTTTCGATAACGAGCACAAGGTTCTTCCCCGAACTCCCTATGATATCATCATTGATAAGGAGTCTCCTCGCCCTGGTCAGCAAGCTTTCGAGAAGATGATCGCTGGTCTCTACCTTGGAGAGATCTTCCGACTCATCCTCGTCGATCTCCACGACACCAAGTCCATCCACATCTTCGAGAACCAAGACATTGCTCTTCTCCGCAAGCCTTACTCTCTGGATGCCTCCTTCCTATCTGCTATCGAGGAGTATGTTTGGCCCTTTTCGAGACTACGAGCATAACTAACTTACTGTTCTTAGGGACCCTTGGGAGAACCTGTCCGAGACACACGATCTTTTCACCAAGAAGCTGAACTTGAAGTGCACACAGCCCGAGCTTGAGCTCATCCGTCGAACTGCTGAGCTCATTGGTACACGAGCTGCCCGTCTTTCGGCTTGCGGTGTTGCTGCCATTTGCAAAAAGAAGAACTACGAGTCTTGCCACGTTGGTGCTGATGGTTCCGTGTTCAACAAGTACCCTCACTTCAAGGAACGTGGTGCTAAGGCTCTGCGTGAGATCCTTGATTGGCCTGAGAAGACCAACAAGAAGGACGAGGATCCTGTTGAGGTTCTCACCGCTGAGGACGGTAGCGGTGTCGGCGCCGCTCTGATTGCTGCCTTGACGCTCAAGCGAATCAACGAGGGCAACATGGCGGGTATCCTCCACCCCGAGAACTTCAAATAAAGTGAGAGCGGAATCGATTTAGCCAGGGCGCGTGGTAAGCATCAAAATTTAATGGGTGGATGGGAAAATGGAGATAGATGTGTACTTGAAGCACGGATAGAGACGGGGGGCTGCTTAAGGAATACCAAAAAGAGGGCAAGACAAGCCCCTGATTCTTGTTGATGGATATATACGCTTAACCCATGAATGTGCAGATAGGCAATCGATATTCTGTAAGATATGTTAGCTTGGCGTATCAGTGAAGAATAATTGCGCGGGATGTCTTACTGTCCAGGGTCCAGTAACGCCTTCGTACACCCTCCCATTCTCCTTCACCGGCCTTGTCCAGGCCAGACATATCGACGTCGCTCTCTTCCCATTCAACATCAAGACCGGCATCAGCACACTGCATCTCGACTACCTTGGTGTAGACATCGTAGCAGATCTTTCTGTCAGCACCAAGTCCGTTGAAGAAGCTGAATTTGCCCTCCTGGTCCATGATACCGATGATGACTTCGGAGAAGAAGTGACGCAGCTGAGAGTAGTCTTCGCCAAAGGTGTCAAAGTAGATGGCATCGTAAACCTCGCCATCCTCGATTAGCTTTGGTACAATGTCCTGCCACTTGCCCTTGTGCACTTTGAAAGCCCCCTCTTCAGGTCCGCTCTTCTCCCAGCTGGGGCCGAACTTAGATTCGTCCTTGGAAAGGTGCTCGACAACACTGGGGTGCGCTTCGATGATGTGGTGGCGTGAGGGCTTGAGGTCTGCGAACATGCCATCGATAATACCCATACCGAAACCAATGTTAAGGATACGCTTGCCTGAGGCTGAGTCGGGAATAAGTGCAGCAACGGAACGGCGCATGATGTCCGTTTCCCAGGCCATCATGACACCGTTGAGGTCAGAATCCACGAGCTTAGCATCGTCATATACTAGTTTCGAATTGAGGTACTCTTCGCTTGTGACCTGCTTCTCCTTGGCATCGGGGGGAATGAACTTGGGCTCTTCTACTATAGGAGCAACATCCTCAGTGGAAACCAGCTGAGGCGCCTCATCATCGTTCTCCTCGACCTCCATCTCATCGCCATCCTCTGAACCAGATGAGAGTTCTTCATAATCTCCCATAAGAGCGAACAGAAGCTCTGCTCGCACTCCAGCCTCAACACAGAGTTGGTAAAGAGGCTTGCGGCCTAGTCTGAGGGCGAGACATCCGGGTGTCTCATTATTGCTGTCAACATCGTTCCAGATGGCGCCTTGAAGGAAAAGATCATGGACAATCTCCTTGGCCTCCTCGACAGAACCATCCTCTTCTTGATCATCATCCTCAGGAGAAGCAGGCCCGCAGGCACGGATGGCTGCATGCAAGGGTGTCTCTCCAGTCTTGGGGTCCTGGGCATTGGCCTTGCCGGTGGTTTTGAGCAGCTGTTTCAAGCCACTCCTGTCATGACCCCAAGCATGGTAGAGAACTTCTCGAATTTCCTCAGGGCAGTCTGATGATATGCGCGCAGGCATAGAATCATCGATTTTGGCGACCATGGTGACTGTCCTATGGAGGGGCAGCTATCAAAAATAAAAAATTGTGTCGCGGGGTCTTTGGAGGGGCAGACGAGGTTTGGTACGCAACAAGGATAGATGAACGGTTACACCCGTCTAGGCGTTTACCTGCGAATGGATACAGCGAGATTAGAGCCGATTTTCCGAATACTGAGGTTCAATCCTGCCAGATTCGTGCAAGTTGACGGGGCAGAGACTTGCAGACACGGGCTTAACTGTCGAATTTGACACCGAGCCTCATCTAGACTATGCTCCACTGGGTAACCCCAGTCCAATCGATCCGTCAACTCCACTGTAGCAGGGCATCGGACAGCCTAACAGTCCAGGTCGATGCAAGCTGTGGGCATGTTATTCTGATGCACTTGGACTTGCACGTGCATAAAAAGATGAGCGATGATGCACCACCTTTAAGTTCTGACTGGTTACAAGTGGCGCGTTACAGCATACATCAACCAGTAATCCATGCTTGCATGTCGTTCGTTTTATCATTTGCAGTGTACCTGAGAAAATGACGCTGGCGCATTTACAGAGAAGACCTTTGATGGAGATAGAAGAACGGCCGCTAAAAACTCAGCGGACCCATCTCTTCTACAGCGCCAGTTTTTTACCTTGTCCCCCTGGCTCTCGCCATCGCATCGCCCATTGACTCGTCTGTAGTGACGTGCACGTTGTTACAGGCCAAAACATGATTCGTCAATGCCCTGATACTCAAAGCTGTCTCGAACCTGAGCTTGAACCCGGGACAACGCCAACTAAGCCAGGATAGGCCTATTGCTCCACATAACGCGCGACCTAGAGTCTGTTGCTCGACGCCGACGACAACAAGCGACCAAGAATCAGTCCGAGGCAGGGAAACCTTGACATTTTTCGTACCGTAACCTAAAAGTGTCGCCTTACATCCATCGAAGCGCATAGGTATTGGTTCCTCCTGCCGTCTTCCGTCTTCTCGCCAGCCCCGGCCTCTCCTTCTTAACCTTGATTATTACACCAAAACATTGTCTCGCCCTCTTACTCTTGTTATTCTCTCCAGGTAAGCAACCATAACGAGACCTGCATCGCACAAGCAGAGCGCAGTACCACCAGCATCTATCCATTGATTGCTTCGTCTACTGCACTGGTTGCCTTTCAGTAATCAACCACCTCTCTTGCTCTCCCATCCAACCGTTCCCGTTGAAACCCAATTCCACGGATGTCGCATCCTGTTTTCTTAATGCGCACATGCTGATCGTACAAGACCTCAAGACCCATTCCAAAACTTGGCTTAGCACCCGCTCGGGCAAGAATCCCTCTGTTCGACCCGGCGTCGTCGTCATGAAGTTCGGAGAGCAGCTTCGCTCCAGCGTTATCCACGAGTATCAGTGGTATTATATCGATTACGATGGTCTAAAGGATGAGCTCAAGAAGGCGACCGGCCCTATCAAGACCTTAGGAAAGGGACCTGAATGGACCGAAGATGACGAGACACGCTTCGTCGCCAAGCTCGAGGTCGAGCTGGAGAAGGTTCACACAAAACAGAAGGTGAAGGCTATGGAGATTTCCCGTCGCATTGCTGTGAGCGAGCGCGAAGTTAAAGAAGTGGTTAACCGCCTTAACGAGCGCGGTCTCGGCGAGAATGGCCCTACCGAGGAAGAATTTATGCTGCTTGAGGAGGATCTCAGCGATATTATTGCTGATGTCCACGACCTCGCCAAGTTCGTTCAGCTTAACTATACCGGATTTTACAAGATTATTAAGAAGCACGATGTAAGTCGCCGCCCATTGCGGATTTGGCACAGCAATTGTCTAACACGAGGCCCAGAAAATGACCGGATGGCACCTCAAGCCCGTATTCGATAGCCGACTCAAAGCCAAACCTTTCTACAAGGAAAACTACGACGCGTCAGTTATTGAGCTGTCCAAGCTTTACGATCTCGTCCGAACTCGTGGAAATCCTGTCAAGGGTGACAGTGCTGCTGGTGGAGGCCAGGCCAGTTTCATCCGGCAAACGACCAAATATTGGGTCCACCCCGATAATGTGACAGAACTGAAGCTTATCATTCTGAAGCACTTGCCCGTTCTGGTCTTCAATGCCAACAAGGATTTCGACCCAGAGGATTCAGCCATCACATCGATCTACTACGATAACCCTGAGAAATGGGACTTGTACGAGGGCCGACTGAAGAAGACCGAAGGTGCCGAGGCTATTAGATTACGATGGTACGGAGGCATGAAGACTGAGACGATTTTCGTTGAGCGCAAAACACATCGTGAGGACTGGACTGGCGAGAAGTCTGTGAAGGCTCGATTTGCCACGAAGGAGAAGAATATCAACGCATACATGAAGGGAGAACTTCTGCCCGCTGCGATGTTCGAGAAGGCACGAAAGGAGGGCAAGAAGCCTGAGAAGGCCATTGCTGAGGACGAGCGATTGGCATCCGAGATTCAGTACTCGGTGCTGAAGAAGGGTTACAAGCCCGTGTGCCGATCCTTCTATAACCGTACCGCATTCCAGCTTCCTGCCGATGCCCGAGTGCGAATTTCACTCGACACTGAGCTCACCATGGTGAGAGAAGACAACCTGGATGGCCGTGCTCGCTCTGGAGACAACTGGAGACGTATGGACATCGGTATCGATTACCCCTTCTCGCAACTGCCTGCTGAAGACGTTGAGCGATTTCCCTACGCCATTCTGGAGGTTAAGCTCCAGACTCAAGCCGGACAGGAGCCCCCCGAGTGGGTTCGACAGTTGATCTCATCTCACCTGGTTGAGGCTGTGCCTAAGTTCTCCAAGTTCATCCATGGTACGGCGACTTTGTTTCCCGATAAGATCGACTTGCTGCCTTTCTGGATGCCGCAAATGGATGTCGATATCCGCAAGCCTGTTACTCACGACTTCGGTATTCGACGACCTGGCTTGTCAGGAACAACAAACACATCTGATGACGAGGATGATTTGGACTCTGATGACGAGGAAGCTGCGCCTTCTGGTCGCAATGGTACTAATGGTACCAATGGAGAATCGAGCGCGCAAGGCGCCAGCCGTCGTCGAGGACTCCCTGCTACTGATGTTGAGGGCCAAATAACAGACCTGCCTGAAGTGAACGAGGATTGTCTTTACGATTCCGATGACGAGTACGACGAGAACTATGAACTGGAGCTCGCCAGACGAGAAGGTGGATGGCGGTACTATTCAACTCTGTTTTCCACCAAAGGCCGACGCTTTGGACAAGCCTTGGGGCAGCATGCGGTTTCTGCTTTGAAGGCAGCCGCCCCTGTACCTCGCAGTACACAAGTGCCGCGTAGCGACCGATTGCAAGCTTTGTTTGGACAAGCCCCTATTCAGACCAAAAAGTTCAAGGCACCTCCTGGCAAGAAGATCTATGTACCTGTACGAGTCGAACCCAAGGTCTATTTTGCGGCGGAGAGAACGTTTTTGGGATGGGTAAGTCAAACCCGGTTATTGTTGCAAACCTGTGGCTAACATGATACTACAGCTCGAATTCTCTATCTATATCGGCACCATTGCTGTAACACTACTCAACTTCGGCAGCCATCCTACACCAGCCCACTTCTGGGTAGCGGGCGCCTTTACACTGCTCGCCATTCTTAGTCTCTGCTATTCTGTTTTCACATACCTCTACCGAAGCCAAGGTATTCGATCTCGCAAGGTTGTCAAGTTTTACGACCGCTGGGGTCCCACTGCACTGTGCGTGTCTCTCTTCATTGGAGTGGCTCTCAACTTCGCATTCGAGGGTAGAGAGAGAGATCTCTGGTAGAGGTTAGGAGTTATTGTTTAGCTGGGCATTGTATATTGGGTCGTTTGAAGCGGTTAATGAGCAGTGTGTAAGAAGTAAGTGCAGGGGGCAGCCTTCATCAGGTATTTTCTTAGTGTCCTTAGTAGCAAAGAGGTGGAGAAAAGGTCATAGGGTTGGACGACACTCAAAATAAAAGTATTTGTACAACCATCGTTGATCTGTTAGGTGTTTGACTGTATGCTAGAATCTCCGCACCGACACGGAACTGGAACCTTATTCCTTACACTTCAAGCTCAACATGGCTTCACACACGATTGACGCTAAACGAACTCGACGCCAAGGCAGTCAAGCTCCAATCTGCCATGTGTTCTAGGCCACGGTCTCTGAGCCAGCTCCAAGGATTTAGTTGACGCCGCCGGCGCCTTTGAGATTGGCATGACAGCACGGAGACTCGTAAGGATGGAGAATTCCGTTAAAGCCTGGAAGAGGCTTAGATATATTGAAGACAAATACGTTGCTATGACATGGCACGATGAAATGCCGGGCTCTGTGATACAGTATAAAGTCAAGAGAGGGGAAGGCGTCGTACCATGGTGGTTTATGTGACCATCAAGATATCCCCTCTCGCCGTGAACCTTCTATCTATCAACATTGAACACCCATCATGACTGTTCTTCAAACTCAGTCCGAATTCGGGCATGCACCGCCACCGCAGACTCCCTATAGTGTTATCACAAATCTTCCTGGGTGGGACGTTGCTAGGGCTATTCGTGATGGCGATCCAACTCCTATGAAGAGGATAGTTCACATTTACCCTCGCTTTTTACCTACACACCATGCTACCCAGGTAAGCCAACTGTGTATGTTCCTGTCACAGGGACTTGCTAACAAGTATAGCTGGGCCATGAGATTGCAAAACATGTCGGCCATGGCGACAAGGCTGCTCTGGTCTATCTTGACCCGGCGATATGGCCATACACTCTTCACCATATCACCCACGAGAATCGCGGTGAGAGACGTATAGACCCAAAAGACGTGACTCTTAAGTGTGTCGAGATATATGGTCATCGGCTATACGTCGTTCTCGTCAGTCCCATGGCTATGCCCGTCATGATGCTCACTTGGCAGAATCCTGGTCTAGGGATTTCTCTTCGCGGAGCCGACCATCTTCTCAAGGGCATAGATACTATCAAGGACATACCCTTTGAAGCTGGTGCAGAAACTCTGCCCTTACCAAGTGGGACTCCTGAGAGCCAAGTTCATGGTGCTCTTCGAGAGAGAATCGTTGAGCTTCTCCATCGTTCCCCGATAGATAATGTGAAGTGCACACCAAGAGATGTTTTCCTGTACCCAACAGGGATGGCAGCTATCTTCCACTCAAGCACTCTCTTGACAAAACATCGTCCCGGCACTATCGTCTTGTTGGGTGTCGTTTTTCATAATACTTATCACCATCTCATCGAGGAATGTCCACAGGGGATGAAACACTTCGGAAGAACTGACTCAGAGGGGCTTTCCGTCTTTGAAGAGTGGTTGAAAAAGGAGAACGAAGAGGGTCGGTCTCCGAGTTATGTCTTTGTTGAAGTACCTGGAAACCCTACGTTGGAGACCCCTGATATGGGTCATCTGAAGAAACTCGTAAGTAGTTGGGTAGTATCTACCGAGGAAGTTGAGGCTAGACTAATTTCTCACAGTCAGAAGAATACGGCCTCATCCTCATCATCGACGATACAATCGGTGGATTTGCCAACATAGATGTCCTCTCCCACGCAGACATTCTCTTGACTTCTCTCACAAAGTCCTTCAGCGGTTATGCCAACGTCATGGGCGGTTCAATCGTTCTCAACCCCCTATCGTCTCACTATCAAGCTCTCTGGTCTCTCTTTAAAGAGTCTCGCCACAACGAACTCTTCGTATCAGACGCAGAAGTTTTACTATCCAATTCGATGGACTTTCTTGAGCGAACACATATTCTTAACCGAAATGCCCTCGCTATCGCAAACTTTCTGCATGGTGCTATTTCTTTTCCCAGCTCTCCTATTGCCAATGTGCAGTATCCAAGCCTCTTGACTAGCAAGACAAACTACGACGAGGTTATGCGCCAACCGACGCCAGAGCTTCCACAGCCAGGATACGGATGTCTTCTGACGGTCGAGTTCTGTAACGTGGAAAGTGCTACAGCTTTCTATAACAAAGCCGGCTTCTATCCAAGTCCTCACCTTGGCGGCCATGTGACAATCATGTTTCCGTATAATATGGTCGTCTTCGGCAAGAAACCTGAAGAGAAAGCATATATGGAGGACTTTGGTGTCAGAGAGGCGAGTGTGCGCATCTCAGCTGGTTTAGAGAGTGAAGAGGATCTGATCGACACTTTAAGAGACGCTCTCCAAGCTGCAACAGAGGCCAACAAATGTTTTGTGAAGGGAGTGGCAAACGGCTGCTAAATTAATGAGTCTACAGTTTGCAACAATAACAGAATTAATTGGATTAAACATCTCAACAGCTATCTATCCCACATATGTATGCCCAACGCCTGACCCAGCCAGGATGTTCGTCCGTAATGCAACTCTAACCCTAAAGTGACACTCATCATCTTTTCTACATGGTATATCATTCAACATCGTGAAACCCCCCTTAACTTTCTTGCTATCTTTATGCGACAGAGGTCACCCTGCGGATGGTCCTTCTCGCGCCTTCACCCATGATCACAACAGCATTCTCGGTCTCCAGAGCCTTCATCACCGCGGTGAACTCGGATTGTTCAACAGGAATACTGGAACCCTCGCCCAGTCGGCGAGCAACATCACTCCATCGAACTGTGTTGCCTCCAGCTGTCATGTCATCCAAGAGATGTAGAAGAGCGGTGCGAAGCTCGTCGCGACGCTTGCGATCAGCCGCACTAGTTCCCTCGGTGAGAAGACTCATGTCAATACGACCGTTCGCATCTGTGGCGGCTGTCTTCAAAGCGCTCTGAATAAGTCGGTTGGCTTCGCGGACATCGTCACGAGTGACTGTCTCAGCGAGGCGCATCTTGGCGTGGGCTTCAGACAGACGAATCATACTCTCGAGTTGACGGGTTGTGGCAGTGATACGCTTGTCAGCAGCGCGAACGTCCTGTCCGAGAGCGCGCATGGCGACATAGCAATCGACCAGCTCCTGAGCAGCCTCCTGGGAGATGACAGGTTGGATCTTGGAGCGTGCGTAAGAAATGTAAAGGGTCAAGAACTCGACAGGGAGAATATCGTTGTCGGTAGGAGCCGACTGAGGCTTGTCCTCAAGGTAAAGAGACAGAAGATGCTTGGCCAGGCGACGATCGTTCTTCTCATCAGCATTGTCCAGTATGAGGTAGACCAGATCAAAACGAGAGAGGAGTGTGGGAGGAAGGTCGATATTCTGAGGAACGGGGAGATCAGGGTTGTAACGACTGCCGATAGGGTTGGCTGAGGCAAGAATACTGGTTCGCGCGTTGAGAGTTGTAATGATACCAGCCTTGGCAACTGACACAGTCTGCTGTTCCATCACTTCGTGAAGTACGGAACGTGTGGCATCTGACATCTTGTCGAACTCGTCGATACAGCAGACACCACCATCCGACAAAACCAGAGCTCCAGACTCGAGGACGAGCTGTCTTGTCTCTGGATCTCGGGTAACGTAGGCGGTCAAACCGACAGCGGATGATCCCTTACCACTGGTGTAAACACCGCGAGGAGCAATCTTGTGAATGTAAGAGAGCATTTGCGACTTAGCCGTCGAAGGGTCACCACAGAGAAGGACATTAATGTCACCTCGGTACTTGGGACTGCCACCCTTTTGGAACGTCTTGTTGGTACCACCGAAGAGTTGCAGCAGGATACCCTTCTTGACGTCGTCCATTTCGTAGATCGAAGGGGCCAAGGAACGAGAGAGAAGATCGTAAATATCATCACGGGCGGCTGTCTCCCGGATCTTTTCCTCATCCTCAGGGGTAATCTTTCGTGTCTCTTCGATGCCATTCTCGCCACCTTCGGCTTCCTCCTCACCAGCGATTCCAAGGGTTGACGGGTCAGCGCCCATGCGCCTCTTGTCGACCTTCTGAATGTGCAAAACGTCAACATAGGTTTTATGCACACTCTTGAGAGCACGCTGACGAGGGTTGACTCGAACGGGGCTGACACGGAAAATACCAGTCAGTTCAACACGGTCACCAGCCTTACAGAAATCAACAAGTTCGTTGTACACGCAGACTGAGACTGAGTGAGGTGTCTGACCAGCAGGTACCGCATCGGGTGTCTCTTGAAGCTTGATGACTTGTTTGTCCTCAAAAGAGCATCGGTTGTGGACGATCTGCATGGAATTCTTGGACTTGCAAATTTCGCGAGGGCACTCAGTAGGCTCACGAATCTTGCCACGATCCAACCCGACGTTGACAGAGTGGAAACAGACGTTGCAACGGAAGAAAGCATCCTTCATATCGGGAATGACAGGAGTGGTACGGATGACCAGACCCTTGATGCAGATAAGGCGATCCATGTCTGATTATGTTAGTTTCGTACAAAGTACATGCATAGACAATAGCTTACCAGAAGGATTCAAGTCTCTCAGGTTTGTAGTCTTGTCCAATCCAAAAGGTCGGAGGACGTAAATGGAGGAAGCCACCTGGTCCTCAAGCGAAGCCTGCTGCTGATCATGTTGTGCTCGAGGTGTAGGTGCCTCCTCGGGTCTATCTGAGCTAGGGAAAGCATAGTCGGAGCTCTGTGTGTTCTGCTGCGAAGCCTGGTGACCAGCACTGCTCTGAGAACGGTTTCTCATAGTCTCTGCCCGGGCAATCTCAACCATCATATCATGAACGGACTGATCCATAACAGGCACAATTTCTTGAGGATACGCTTGGATTTGATGCCACAGCTTTCGTGTGGGTGGGTAGAGGTTCAGGTCGGAAATATCGAGGTAAAGTCTTGTCGCACCCAGAAGCAACATATTTTCCAGAGCCTCCCAATAGGGCTTCGATTCCGCATCAGGGGCATTCTGAACGTCTTCGTCGGACGCACCATCGCGATACATACGGTATTTCTGGGTGAAGTTGCGGAGGAAATCCTTGAACGAGGCGAATGTATCATCGATAGAAACGGTCGTACCCCAGATAAGACTTTGCCCTGCTCCGCCAAGAGCATCAGCCTCGGAGGTGTTGGGGTCTCTGTTTGCGAATGAAGCAGCATCAGATCCTTCAGCTGGGCTCTCACGAATGACACGACCAGCATCGTCAAGAATAACTCGACGAACGGCGCGGGGTGTTCGTGCTGCGTCAGAGTTAATATCACCTCGGCGGTGAGGCGCAGGTGTGCCGATTTGAGAGCCTAAGAATAGTCCACTGCCTTCACTTCGAAGCTCCGACTGCTGTCGTCGTGATCTTCCGGGGCTTGAGCTTTGATAGAATATGGGTGAAGATCCTATACTAGTCAGTCTCGTAACACTTGGGTTGAAACTTCCCGTTGCTCACCTCCATTGTAGGCTGGGGTTGTTGGGTTGGCTCGGGGTGTTCTTTGGGGATCGACGTCGCTTTGGGTATCTCTCATCTGATCAAAAGGCGAGCTAGGGATATCGCTGCGACCGCGGGTGCTCTGACTGTTTGTCATCTGCGCGAATGGCGAGGATACATCTCCAGGGATATCATTTTGACCACTGGGTCCTGGTGAAGAGGATTGGTATTGCAAAGGACTCGAGGGAACCTGCTGCTGGGAATTTTCTGGCTGAGCAGAACCACGGGGAGTCGCTGAGCTGCGTGTCGATCTTTTCGTGGGCGATGACATGATCAATTATGTTGTGTTTTGCGGTTTGTACAAAGTGAAGCTGGAAAATGCAACTTGGCTTGACCCTTGTCTACCGCTACTGTTGACGTTAGGAAATTGGTAGTCAAAACGAGGGGGAGGGGATTGGCTGGGTGACGGGTCGCGTCTCCTATCTCCCACACGCGTTAAGTGCTTTACGCGAAACGTGCCTGCCAATTAATTCGAGGTCAGGGGTCAAGGGATATCTGATAAGATAAGAAGCTGCGGAGCGGTCAAACGTTGATTCCGACATCCCTCGTTCGCAGTGTGGCATCGCTGGCATCTGTATCTGGAGGGGCCACCGTTTAGAGTAGGAAGCACTTACAAGCTACCGTACAACACAACAAACCGCCATCATGTCTCCTGGAATGACCCTTTTCTCGGTTCAGGCCGTCCTGATCCTCAGCACCGAGGACGGCTCAAGAATATTCGCAAAGTACTTCCAGCCGCCTCACTCAGCTCCCAATGGTACATCAATCCTCTCCTGAGCTTCCCCAGCTGTAATACCACTGGGCGCAACGACAGCTGACAACTGTTCTAAACAGCTCCTGCCAGCGCTTCCGCCAACCCCTACTCCGATGTCAAGGCGCAAAAGGCTTTCGAGAAGGGTCTCATTGAGAAGACCGCCAAGCAGACCGGCGACATTATTCTCTACGACAACCGAATTGTTCTGTACAAGATGGAGTCGGATGTCATGATGTACGTTGTTGGCAGTGTCGACGAGAACGAGATTCTTCTGTACAACACCATTTTGGCTCTGCGAGACTCCCTTCACCTGCTCTTCAAGTAAGACCCCATTATACAAGCTTGCGCATTGCTTCGTGGCATGCACTAACATGGTCGCTGTAGGCAATCCGTTGATAAGAGAACAATTGTTGAGAACTACGACCTCGTTTCGCTCGCCATTGATGAGATCGTCGACGACGGTATCATTCTCGAGACTGACCCCACCATCATCGTCCAGCGTGTCAGCCGAGCACCCACACAGGACATGCCCGTCGGCCGTATCGACCTCAGCGAACAGGGCGTCAACAACCTGGCGCAGCTAGGAAAGTCGAAATTGGCGGACTGGCTTCGACAGGGTCTGTAATGGGTATGAAAGGGTTACGTCTAGATATTCAGGAGTTTTTTCGTTATACTAGCGCCGCATGCAAACCAAAATTCAAAAGAGGAAGACTTCACGCTAATGGCCTGGTCTGGCTTGGTTGATATAGGGTCAAGGAAGGGCTTTTCTATTATCAAGGGTGCTGGTGTTCTAATCGATATGATCATTCATGCTCTAGTCTCTGACGCCGCTTTGCGCAGTCGGTTCATGACCGCTGCAGCAATGTCGCTTTTATCTTCTATGCCATCAACAAAAATGGTGTCTGCGCCTCGTCGATCAAACTCCCTCAGCGCTGCAAAAAGACCTCGCGCGATCCCTTCAGTGCCTTGGCCCAAATCAATATCCAGGATTGTTCCTATGGGTTGCTCCTTGTCGTCCAATAGATCGCCCTCGTATACTTGGAATGGCGAATCATCCTGCTCATCGGCAGCCTTCACGTTGGTGAGGTGGTGGAAGTTGGCGCATCGCAGTCCAGCCCCTGACTTCCATCGCTGGGTGCGAATGACACCGATTCTTCTCTTCTTTCGATCGCCATTTGTAGCATGGCCGTTGACTGCCTCATTAGCGGCCTCAAAGTCGGATAGGGAGATCCCATCACCTCCCTTTTTGAAACTCGACTCATAAAGCACCACTGTGGCCTTGGGGCTGTAATGCTTGTACTTCATTCCCGGCGCCCGTGGTGCTGCTTTTCCCTCTTCGCTCTTGTCTTTGTAGGCTATCGTTACATTTTCCCAGCCAGGGCAAGTTCGTAGCTCGTCCATTCCAATGCCTCCAGGTCGCAGCACAACGGGAGGATCACACAATCCGTCCACTACAGTGCTTTCCACGCCGACATGGCAGTGTCCACCGTCTAGAATAAGTTCGATTCTTCCATCGAGGTCATCCTTTACATGCTGGGCTGCTGTAGGTGAAGGCTTAGTAGAGGCGTTGGCGGAGGGCGCTGCCAGGGGAACACCAGCAAGCTTGATGAGGGAGAGAGCAAGGGGTGAAGAAGGCATTCGCATGCCAAAGGTCTTCAGCCCTGCAGTAACTTCAGGCGCCAGCTTTGATGGTACAGGGTTAGGAAGTAAAATAGTCAGAGGTCCAGGCCAGAAGCGCTCTATTAAAGCCCTGTATCGCTCTGGTATAGGGTCTTGAGTTTCGTCTGTGTAGCCAATGTACTGTCGCAACATCTCCAGATCGCAAACGTGAGAGATAAGAGGGTTGTCTGAAGGTCTTCCCTTTGCAGAATAGATGCCCTTGACTGAAGGTGTTCGAGTCGCATCTGCGCCCAGGCCATAAACAGTCTCAGTAGGGAAAGCGACAGGCGTATCCTTGGTCCGTAACTCGTGGGCAGCATGTTCTAGAGCCTCGAGAGCTGTCTTGTTCTCACAGTAAACTTCCCAGTGATCCAGCTTAGCGAGACCATCACCAGGTCGAAACTGTCCCAGGGACCCCTTGCTGGGGACTTTCACTATCCTCGTCTCCATTGTGGGTGTAGCTTGAGAAATTAATCTCTGTGATATAAGTGGTTTTCTCAGGCCTGACGATAATGATGGGTTTATGTACGAAGAATGAGTCGAAAAATAGAAAGCACTATTTTTCAAGAGTGAGAGAGTTTGTAAATGCCCTCGCAAACTATAATATCGTCGTCTGTGGCTAAAGGTTCGTGATAGTTGAGCGATGGAAAAATTCATCACACTGGGCCTCATGCTCACTCATCATGACGAGCTAAAATGGAGCCTCTGGCTTGACTTTGATGGTTGAGAGTGACTCAGAGGGGGATGCCCAATCGAAAATTGCTGTCTTTAGGCTCTGAACCTGCCTGAGGTGCCACTAAAAAAAAGCATTCATTCAGCAGCTAACTACTAACTTTCGTAGCTTCAGACGGATAGCCAACGTCAACCTCAGATTTGGAGTGTGCAAAATGTATATAAGATCCAAAACAGAGAGCTACATACAGCAGTGGATAATTGTATGTCTCTGCACAAGCTGAATCACTATTCTTTGAAAAAGGGGTTTCTGTCACTCTATATGTTTATTCAACTGTCTTTCGTCAACTCCTATAGTCGATCAATCCGAACTTAATTCTCTCAACCAGCAATTGCCAACAAATTCTCGCCTCGCTTGCATCTATTCGCATTTTAAACTCTTTTTTTCTAATCAACGCCGTCTCTCCATATTCGTCGAAACCTTATTAACCACTGTATCAGCCTCTAACCAAGCTTCTTGCCCTCCTCCTCTCTTCTTCAGTCAGAACCCACTCGTAGCCATCATCTTCCCCATCTTGTGCCATGATTTCATCCCATTCATCGTCTTCCATGTTGGCAACCTCTAGAAGTTGCAGGACCTTGGCAAACACTTCTCGTACACCATAGTCTCCACGGGAGACGACATCCACCAATGCAATGAAGTCGCGTTCGAGACGAATTGCGCCAAGGGCATTAGTCCGTCCTGCGTAGCCCATGATCTTCTTCTCCCAAATCTTGGACAGGTAACGCGCGGTAATGTCGAGGAGGGTGTTATATGTTCCAGGTGTCATTAGGCGTGCAATTGGCTTCATGAGTTGATCCCAGCCGTGTTCAAAGAGCCGGGGTACTTGTTCCAAAAGTTCATTCTCATCTTCATCGTTTTGCTGAGCAATATCGGCAATATCGTCTTCAGATAGTGTGTAGTCCGCATCACGGAATGTCTCAGTAAGAACCGGCCGTAAACGAAGCTTGACGACTTGGTTGAAGAGTACTTGAATACCTTCGTTGAGCAGTTCTGTTGACTTGCCGATGAAAGATGTTTGAAGAGTGTGCAAAGCATTCGCCACGAAGATAACGTCTCGCTCAAATGGGAACGAATCTTTGAGGGGTCCATTCTGAGCGTCGCCATTTGAAAACTCACTCGACTCCCCTATGCGACCCGTGATGATTCGAGTCAAGTACTCGTTGGCCATGTCGAGACTGTTGATGAGAACGATGAACTGGATGATCTTATCTTCAGGTGGGAACCCTCCTTGAACGACAGGCCTAGGATATGATTCGTCTCGCATCTTGCGTTGAATCATGCCCACAAAGTCGGAACCAAGAACTCGACCAATGGTGGGCACCACAGAAGCAATGACATCCCTTTGTGATGTGGAGATGGACTTCTGAATGACCGTGTTCACAATGTACATAACATCGTCGACAGCTAATATGATATACGGGGCATTGCCCTCGATATGTTTACTCAAGCTTAATGACAAGCCAGTGGGATACTCGTCTAGCTGGAACGCCTTCTCCACCGAACGGCGGAAGAAAAAGGTGGTCATAACATTGTAAGGAGCTGTGAGTTTCGTAGACACTTTGCGGTACAGGTTAGACTTGACCAACACATCCGGTATGACCAGAGGAGCTTCATCTGATGCATCGGCGTCCTAAAATTGTGTAAGTACAAGCACAGCTCAGGGGCTCGGATGGTCGGTCTTACCTTGCATTTACCAGCGAGAAATCGAGTGTACAGGGACCAACGACCAAGCATGACGGCAATCTCGCTCAGGAGACCATCGACCTCTCTCATGTTTACACCCTCGTCCTCGCTCTCTCGGGGGTTGTTACCTACTCCAATGGCAGGTGAGTTGACTCTTGGCGTGCCACCACGAGGCGGCTGGGGTAAAAAGCTCTGTACAAGGAACGAGAATGGGTAGCTCCTGACATCAGTGAGCTTTCTGTCGATTCCTCTCTCGTCACTCCAGGTGTCAACAACGATGCCACCTTGAACATCCGCTTCCATCTGCAAACGCTCGATCACGCGAACCATCTTGCCGGTGCCATAGTGACGTTCCACGAGTCCACCGTGGCCTTCAACAATCTGTGCGATATGCTCGAATAGCTTTGTCAAAGCATTTGCGTAGAAGAATCCCTCCCTGTGTTGGCCGTTCATGGCATCCTTGAATGTCGCTCGAGCTGTTCCAGCCACACCTTGACACACGTAACGTCCATACACGTCCAGTCCCACGTCTGCCCGGCTGATCAAAGGGAAGAGTTTGAAGAACCGTGTGACCTTGGTTCCGTCGCTTTCTTCTGCCGCCTTTTCGAACTCTCTCAAGAAGAGGCCACATAGACTCTCCTTGGCTTCCTCCAGCGTCACCCATGGTGGGTCAGGTACTTCGACGCTGGGTACTATGCCAACAGCGAATGACCCCTTTGTGATCTCCTCTGGTATTTTGCTGGCTCTTGATATATATCCAGCAGCAGCCTCCCAATCCTGGGGTGCGCCCATAGAACCGACCACGCCATTAACACATGCCTTGAGTTCCGCAACCTGTTCCACTACACCAAGCGTTTCTTCGACTCGGCTCTTCTCCAAATCCAACTCTTTTACTCTGTCGCTCAGTCTACCAGCCGTGTCTGCCGCCGTCGCCAGCATATCATTTCCAATCGATCTTGTGGCGATGACCTGGGCTCCAAGTCCAGCCCGTAGAAGATCCAGTCGGCCCAGGTCACGGGAGAGGTCTGTTTGCGAGGCAACAAGGGCATCGAGTCGAGAAGTTATAGAGGTTTCGCGGGCATGGAGAGCGGCAAGCGCATCGCGAATCTCGGCCTCGGTGGTGGCATTGTCAAGGGACGAGGTAGAGACAGCAATCGAGGGTTCGACGACAGGGTGTTCGTTATGAGAGATGCCGTTTGGAAGGCTTGACATTGTCATTAAGGTGTTCTATTCGTGCGGCGCATTTCTGTTCCGCAACCTCTTTTTGTCTACAGTCAAGACAGTAAAGGAGTGACGTGGAGCTTGTAGCTCACTTGTCGCAGCTTCTGGAGGGCGTTGCTTTAGGTTGATGGTGACACGCAGCCTCCACAGGGAGAGCTCCCCGCAATTGAGTGCCTACAGTACTGCGCTGGAAGTTACCCTGCACCCATCCATATAAAAAACCCATCCTCCATCAATACTTACTACACAGGCATAAAACATTACAGAGATATCTTTCTTATGGCATTTATCTTAATATGTGGTTATTTTAGTAGCCGCCTTTGCTTCAATCGCTATGCAAATCCGCTATGTGGATCATGTTTATGCGTCTTATACTATACAAAAGATGCCTTTTTGAATACACAACCATGGACAATATCAAGCCATTGGTTCCATCATACCGCTTGACTGTATCCGTTCCCAAAACGCCGTTTCCCATACTTGAGATATTTTCGCAACTCATCCGCCCAAAACACCATGCTGCACAGAATAACAAGACGAACAAGATCGAAGAACCCAAGAGCCTCCGTTTGAAAGGCCTCCTGGAGCCAGGGGAAGTAGATCACAAGCAACTGTCCAGCAATACTGAGAGCAACGGCCCAGTTGAACAGGTTGTTGGAAAAGAGTCCAACCTCACCCCGAAGAATCGACTTGGACTCAGATCGGCAACTTAAAGCGTTGAACATGTCAAAGAAGACGAAGCAGGTAAATGTCATGGTTGTGTCTCGTCGAGTCACCTGTCCATCAGCCATCATCTCACGACGGTAGATGAGCATTGTCCCAAAAGTGATAATGGCAGCCGACGTAAGAACGCGTGTAATAAGTGCTCGAGTAAGTACGGGATCTCCTCGTCTTCGTGGGGGCTTGGTCATCACATCAGGGTCGACCTTTTCCACGCCGAGAGATTGAGCTGGAGGGCCATCCATAATGATGTCTGTCGAACAATGATTAACTTATACATCCTTAAAAGAGGAAGATTTCACTTACTGATCCATAGGATCTGCATGGCGTTCAAAGGAGACTTGAAGCCAAAGCAGGTGCAGATAAAAACAAGAGCCAAACTGGCGGCGCTTGTGCTCAGTTGGAAGGTGAGGAAGTTCTGGATGTTGTTGAAGATGCCCTTGCCCTCTTCAATTGCCCGGAGAATCGTAGAAAAGTCATCATCCGTTAGGATCATATCTGCTGCTTCCTTGGCAACGTCAGTTCCGTGACGACCCATGGAAATACCAATATCGGCCTTCTTGAGAGCTGGCGCATCATTGACACCGTCACCAGTCATGGCGACGATATCGCCCCTTGACTGAAGGGCCCGAATGATCTTCAGCTTGTGATCCGGGTTCGTTCGTGCAAATATTGTTGTATGCTGCATGGCCTGTGCTAGATCCGCCTCGGACATCCTGTCAACCTGGTCACCACGTAGAACAGGCTTCACAGTGTTCTGGCTGCCTGTATGTCCGCTGGGGGTCGCAATGGTCATGCCCAATTGCTTTCCAATCGCAAGCGCTGTGGTTTCAGCGTCACCAGTAATCATGATAACCTTGACACCGCCACGCATCAGACGTCTGATTGAACGGCCAACTCCAGGTCGGGGAGGATCACGCATGCCAACAAGACCAGCGAAAGTCAAGTTTTTGTAGATATCCTCCGGGGCATGAGACGATGGACTGTCGCTTCGGTCAAAACCAGGGGTGCTACGTGCGGTAGACTTGCTCCTTGTTGTGCGCGAAACAGAACCACTTGCAAATGCCAATACCCGCAAACCCTGGACAGCCATGGCCTCGGCGGCCTGGAGAGCTTCTTGGCGACGGGATGAATCGAGCACAATTTCCCTTCCATCCTTTTCGAGATAGGTGTCGCAAGCAGCCAAGACCTTTTCGATAGAGCCCTTCATATATGCGTATTCCTTGTCGCCTCTTGTTTCTGAGCCAATGGTGACGCCCATCCACTTTCTTTCTGAACTGAAAGGTGTCTCGCTTACTCGTGGGCCGATGGATTCTCTAACATCGTGCTCCCCGAAGCGATCAAGGAGGTCCAGCATGGCAACATCAGTTGGCTGCCCAACCCAGCGAGTATAAGTAGACACTTGATCGCGACCGAGGGTAGATGAGAGGACAGCTGTGGCAGCCTGACCATGCTCAGTGTACTTTTGTGCGAGTCGCGCATCGTTGGCAATGTTGCCTATACGGAGTACACGTAGGGTGGCTTGGTTGGACTCCATAGTAGATCCCACATCTTCATTGTCAGACTCAACATCAACTGCATCTTGAGTTCCAAAGTACCACATGCGGATTGTTGTCATATGATTTGTAGTAAGAGTGCCTATCAATCTACTGTCAGCTTCTTTCTTATGGCGCGCAAACTTGACATACCTGTTTTGTCAGTGCAAACAACATTCACAGATCCCAGTGTCTCGACCTTGGGCATCCTTCGAACAATCGCATTGTGCCTAGCCATGCGATGCACTCCAAGAGCCAAAGTGACGGTTACAATAATGGGCAGGCCTTCCGGAATGGCAGCAACAGCAAGTGAAATCGAAATTTGAAAGATCTCCAAGATCTTCTTTCCTTGAAGCCAGCCGACAATCGAAATGAGACCAATTACCACGAATGAGGCCTTGCTGAGCTGAGAACCAAGATCGTCCATCGATAATTGAAGTGGAGAACGCGGGCTTTCAGTACCAGAAACGCTCGTAGCGATGGTACCAAAATGAGTGTGTCCGCCAGTCGCAAAGACAACACCCTGACCATGACCTGATTTGATCAATGTTCCCATGTATGCAATATTCTGAACACCATCTCCGTGAGACTCTTCAGCCTCAGCTGGGTCAAGGGTCGCAGGTCTTGGCAGTTGGTTCTTACCAAAACCACCAAACCCACGGCTTCGTGCTTCAGCTGACATCCTGACAGGCTCAGTCTCTCCTGTAAGATTCGATGCGTCAATCGTCAGGTCGGCAGCTTTGGTAATACGGATGTCGGCAGGAATGCGATCGCCGGTGGTGAAGAGAACGAGGTCGCCGGGGACAAGCTGTGAAGCCATGACTTTAGAAGAAGCCGCATCCAAGACGTCGCCAATGGGTGTAACATCGCCAGGGGTAGACATGGAATCGTCACCATCGGCGCGCGGAGGCCATATCGCATTCTTTCCCATCGGTGACACCTTGCCCTGACCTCGAACCAGATGTGCATGGTTTGGTACAAGATGGTTGAGTGCCTCGATGGACTTCTCGGAACGATATTCCTGCACAAATCCAACAGCCACAACAATGGTCACCGCCACAGTAATGCTGATGGCATCATCCGTGTTTCCTAGGAGGAGCGAAGCGCCGGCCGATACGAGGAGAAGCAGAATAAGGGGCTCCTGGAATTGTTTGATGAATCGCAACCACAATGGTTCAGGAGGATCGTGAGGAATTTCGTTGGGACCATATTCGCTAAGTCTAGTCAAGGCTTCGGTTGGGGTGAGGCCAAGAGTGAGAGAGGTCCGTAAGTTCGCTGCAGCTTCGCTTGGGGTCATATAGGAGAAATGATCGGCGACATTCTAGTGGAGTTGTTAGTTGAATCGATACATGCACGTCATGAACGAATTGCGCAGATTCAGGACTAACCCGTGCATCGGCCGAAGTAGTTCGGACATGGCGAGGACGTTGTGGATGTTCGCCGTCCTTGGAGGTGGTGTTGTCTCCTACGATGGATGGGATATTGGATGTCGGCAACAATGTGTCATTTCCCGGACCGTCGCGGCCGCCCCATGGCAGCTGCATATCGACAATAGTAGCGCGTGAGGGTTCGTGTTACAGTTGAAGAGTGAAGGCCGTGGAATGCATTGGTGATCGGGCTTTATTTCGTAGCGAAGGCGAAGGGTTATGAGGGAGGAAGAAAAGGTCCGCTATAGTTGAGTATAAGGGAACGACGTCAAGGCATGGACCAACGTTGCCACGAGGAAGTAAAGCCAACTGGCGATTCGGCTCCCACACTAAAAGAAAATGGACCGGTTCAGGCCTATAGAAGAAAGAACTCAAACATGAACAAACGCGACAGCGCGAGAAGAAGAGTAAAAAGAGGCCAACAAGGACAGAAATATACGTGATGGCACGTTGGAAGGCCCAGAATTAAGTCGACCTGAGATGATGTCCAGGTGTCTTGTCCTTTTGGGAGCGGGTCGGAGCTAGTACTGTTCAAGATCCGGCAAGGCTGCCAGGGGCTTACATCGACTTTAGAGGCTCATTAGCCAGTGGCATGAGCCCAAAGACGAAGTATGGCTTGGCGGACGAGTAAAGATTGGCTGCAAGAATGAGTGTCAGGTCCAAGCCAATGGCTTTTGCTGCAGGTGTTTAGAGGTCTGGAACAGTTTAAGCCACATGGCGAAGATCACGTTTGCAATGTCGGTTATGTCGCAGTTATTTGCGGCAGAACAATTCATTGTGGTTTCTCGTTTTACAGGTGCTAAGGTATAGTACCATTGTAAGGATGTATAGTATAGTATAATTATAGTATAGAGTAGACGTATTGACGGTTGATCTCCATGCCCTTACATCTGTCAAGGACATGGGTATATATCATGTACATTCAGAGTCATATCTGGTTATATCGAGGATTCTAGAGAGGATACAGGATATCTCATTAAAGTTGCCTCATAAGAGAGATTGGATAGGATGCCTATTTTAAAGACCCATTGAATCCCAAACCGTAGGTTTCATTAACGGTATAATGACCTCAGTCCCTATAAAAAAGTTGGATCCAAGCTTTCAATTACACGAGCCGTCATCCACAATTTGGTGGGATGTTGGTCGGGAGACCTGGCTAGCCGATGATCCCATCCCACCAATCAAAAGATGTCATATATCGGATAAACCTCTCTCCGTACTGACGCTAGTCAGTTTTCACCAGGCTTCGTCCTGCCACAGATCAGCCCCCAGCCACGCCATTTACCGTTGGAGTCGACTCAAGGCCTCCCCCCTCTTCAAGGTCCAGGTCCCATTTTCCCTTCTAATAAAATACCTTGACTGCCTTACGTCGCGATAATCCCGCCCGCGCCTACGCCTTACTACCTCAACTTGCTCTCCGAAACCGTCGCTATCGCCTCAAATTGGTCGCTGATTCCTCTTTCTCAATTCGCGCGATACTTTCGCATTGTTTAATGCTTTTGGGGGGCTCGCGACGCTGCTTTTGCGCGTAGAGCTATCCTATCCTGCCACCGAGCTTGTTTACCCGACGCGCCCCGGCCTTGGTGTTCTTACCTAGCTCTATTCTTTTGACCGCACCCACCACATCTACCACAACCTCGACTCTGCCAATCCTCTATATTAGGATCACAACATCTTTTTGGACCCATTGATATTACTGTCGTGATCTATTTTTTTTTGTGCATCGCGTAATCTCGCGACGGCATCATGTTCTATTCAGAGACCTTGCTCCAGAAGAGCGGGCCGCTCGCCCGTGTTTGGCTTTCAGCCAACCTGGAGCGCAAGCTGTCAAAGACTCATATTCTTCAGTCCAATGTCACGGACAGTGTAGAGGCCATCATCATGCCTAACCAGGCCCCGATGGCCCTGCGACTTAGCAGTCAGCTACTTCTTGGTGTTGTGCGAATCTACCAACGAAAGACGCGTTACCTTTTGGATGATTGTAATGAGGCTATGATGAAGATCAAGATGGTCAGTCCTCTATCCTGACGCGTTGTGTAGTCGCGTTTGCTAACTTTTCCAGGCTTTCCGATCTTCTGGAAACAACGATATGGCCGCCAATCTCCAGGTCTCTAACCGAGAAGCTTTGACACTTCCCGACAAGATCACTCCTTACGACAATTTTGAACTACCACCTCCTCCAGACGCGAACTGGCTTTTGTCTCAAGTCGAGGATGTTACTACCGCACCAATTGGCCGCAAAGGTCGCGTTAGCCAGAGAGACATCAACTTGCAAGAAGACTACGATAACAGCCAGTTTCTTGGTGATGGAATGGGAATGGAAGATGATATGATGGCTCCCTTGGGTAACATCGATCTGGAATTGGATTTTGGTCTCGATGATCTCGGCCTTGAAGAGACAGCTCTCGAACCTGAAGGAGGTCGACGGGAAGACCGTACCGCAGCAGGTCCCGATATTAACGATTCGGACCTTGACATTCCCCAGAAGGACAACCAAGACCGTGCTATGTCAATCGACCTTCCTCGGGACGACGTTATTATTCATGATGGTGGCGAGGACGTTGTTATGGAGGGTATGGAACTCGACTTCAACCCAGAAGACGTCTCCCAGATGCCTGGCATCGCGGGTCCTGAATATCCTCCTCCAAGAATTTCCGAATCACCGCTCTCCGATATCGACGAAGACCGGGCCGCACAGCTGGAAGAGGACCACTCGAGATACCAGATGGCCGATTTGTATGAACCCGAAAATGAAGAAGAGCAAATTGTCCGACGACCTGCGCAGCGCGCCAAGAAGCAAAAGATTCTTACTCCCGACGAAGAGATCGCTCTGTCCAGCAACCATATCAAGCAACAACAGGCCAACCGGGACAACATCATCAAGGAGGCTGGATTCCTCCCTCGCGACCCCTTCCTCTTGGCCCTGATGGATATGCAAAAGAGTGGTGGATTTGTCTCCTCCATCATGGGTGACAAGCGAAGCACGAACTGGGCACCCGAACTGCGCGGTATTCTTTCGCTTGATACTGCTCGTGGCATGAACGAGCTTAAGCGCAAGCGAGACAGCGGAATCGCTGACGTTGAGAGCGACCATGGCGCAAACAAATCGCCTCGCATGCTCGACATCGGATCAGACACTGGACTCGGCCTCGATGCTGGTTTCGGTGAAATGAGCCTTCCTCCTGATGAGAGTCGTCATGAAATCCCTGCTGAGGGTGAGATGGAGGACGACGAAGCGCCCACAATGATGCCTGGTTTCGAGGACACCACTATTGCTCTCGTCCACCCTGCAGAGAGTGGCCCTGTTTCGCTGGGTACCAAGCATGTTGTTCACCAGCTCCGAGACCGCTTCGGTGATGATGCGGCCGACAGCCCCAGTAAGCGCACTGACCGAGCAGTTCTCTTCCAGAACCTTTGCCCTCGACAAGAGACCACCAAGGCCGATGCTACCAAGATGTTCTTCGAGTGTCTGGTTCTTGCAACCAAGGATGCTATCAAGGTCGAGCAGGGCTCTGGTTTGGGCGACGACATCCGGATACGAGCCAAGCGTGGACTCTGGGGCGCCTGGGCTGAGAGGGAGGCTGGCGGTGAGATGTCTCAAGACAACGACGTTCTCAATGAGCCTGAGCACGCCGCCGCTGCCACCCCCGCAGTCGCTGTCTCGGCGTGATTCGACACGAGTGTGCATTTCCTACCTGCATCGTTATGAAGACTCGAACGGGTGGGCATGTTTGGTCGTGTAAAGTATTATATTCCAGCATTCTAGGGTAGTCAACTTCAGGGTCACCCAGATGGTGTTGTAGGCGTTTAGGGATATACCATTGCTTGCGGTATTTGGTTGGATGGATCGTCGTTACTATACGGGAAAAGGGCGGAGGTTGATTTGCCTCTGCTTCTGTTTTATGGATGAGTCCTGTTGGACAATGGGATCAGTAGCTAGCTTAAGATAGCTGTTAAAAGAACAATTCAGACTTGCATCTTGATTCCCATTATTGGCAATTTACTGTGTCTATTGTATTGCGTCTCAATGTATCTTGGCCGTGTATATGCGCGTAGGGAGACGATAAGAATGGCCCCGCCATTAGACCCCACGTTGAACATGATCTCATTTGCTCTTCGGTACAGATACTCCAGGCATCAAATAACCAAACAGGCACCCAAATAACGAGACCTGCATTTGTCGCCGCCTTAATAAACCTCTTAACATCCTTAAGAAGACTGCCTGCCCACGAACACCCTATCGATCCATATCAAAGTACACGCTCTATTCCACGATGCCTCCGCCTTCACAGCTCGCCATCGCGACAAGCTCTGTCAACCGACTCCTCAAGGAGGAAGCCTCATACCACAAGGAGCTCGAGCAGGAGGAAGCCAAGGTCCAGGTTCTGAAGGAGAAGATTGACAGCGGTGCCGGCGACGACGACGGTAATGCTTCATTTATGCTTAAGCAGCAGGTTGGTCCACAAGCCATCTTCCACCGCAACCAGACACGCAAGCTAACCATTGGCTACTATAGCAAACCGCCCTCGAACAGACAAAGGCTGTTTTCGGACCCCTGCGAGAAAAGATTGCCGTCGCTATTGAGAGGCTTGAGGAGCAGCTCGCTGTAAGCGATCAGCTCAATGTGCCTGAGGAGCAGGTGCAGCAGGCAAAGGAGACGCTGGCAAAGGCCAAAGCCATCCAGACCGATGCGTAATAGACACGCGAAAAGAAACACGAGGGAAAGAGCTGCTCTACGATACCACTTAGATAAGATTTAATGCAAAAGGAACGCTTCCAGACCTTCATAAAGTTGAGGGTATCTTGATAGTATCATTACAGGAGCCACAAGGGAATGCTAACAGCACCCAATACCAATAACAAAGGCTAATTAATTGTCCACTTCCATCTTGTCCTCGTTTCCTTCAGGCGGTTCAATAGTCACCAGCGGTGTTGCTCCCCCATCGTCATTTGCTCGACTGGCCTCAGAGTCCTCCATGTCAACGTCGTCTCCCGACTCCGCCTTTTCTTTGTCGTTTGGCGGCATGGGTGAAACGTCTCGGCTGGGCGCTTGGCTATCTCCACGAGAGGCAGCACGGTTGTCTTGTGGTTTCAATGTGTCTGGTCCTGGTGTATCTCGCATTGGTGTTCTTCCACCATTGAGAGCTTCCGGGTTTGGTGTGCCGGCATCCCCATCCACCTTCATCTGGCTGTCTCCGTCTGGATGAGGCGTCGCGTTGCCGCTGGGTTCGTTTCTGGGTGTTTGTCCGACCTTATCCGCCTCGACATCATCCTCAGCACCCTCATTCATACCCTCTCTGCGATCGACCTCTTCCTTCTCATCGCGAATCTGTCGTCTCAAAAGCATGCCTTCCTCCATGATCCTGTTGAATTGCTCTCGTCGCTCCTTCCATGTCTCGCTATAAGTTTCGCTTTCTCGCTCGAGCTCTCGGCATTCCTCCTCGAGTTTAGCCAAATTAGTAATTTGGTCTTCGCGCGGCTTGAGCAGGCGATTTGACGTGATCTTCTCTGCTAATTCGTCGAACTTTTTGCGCTGCGCAAGAGTAGCTTGTGCAACCTTGAGCTGTTCTTTGAGTTGGGAGTTGGTTTCTTTGACATTTTTGCCTTCGTTGAGGATGCGATGCTGGTCTTCCTTGTAGCGTTCACGCTCCTGAGCATTGGAATTGTGAATATTTTGCATGCGACTAATGCTGTGGCCGAAAGCAAGCACGTCGATGTTCACTTCCTCCTTAAGCTCCCTAAGTCTGGGCTTCAGATCTTCCGGAGGGTTGGCTGTAGTTTCGGGGGATAACAAGAGTTGTGATATAGTGTTTACACGCTTTTGGATGCGCTTGAAGTGCTTTTCCTCAACATTGAGGAGGCGCGACTTGTGAAGCTCAACCTCTTCTTCGGCTTCCAGAAGAGGCCATGGGGCGGGAGTTCCAGCCATCTCGATTCGAGTCGCGGTCGGCCGATGTGTGTTTGGATCGATGTGTAGTGGGCAATATTATTTGCAAAGAAGATGATGAAATGACTCGATGAAGGCTCTGACGCGTCACGAGTTTTTATTCAAAGTCTATCGTAAAGACGTATTGGAAGAAAGCTTGAAGATGATTAACACAAACAAAGCTTCAGCCTTGCGATGGCATTGAAGGTGTGAAGACGGTAGACCAATCAACTGCGCGAGTGTGGATGACTAATATTATCTTTGTGGTGATTGCATCTTGCCGCCCGCCAACTCAAATCGCAATCGCATTTGTTAACTTACCCTCCCACGTAAATAACCCTACTTCACCTTATATTTGTCCTACAACACAAACGCCCTCGGTTTTCTTTTTCTCAATACAACTTCAGTAATATTGCAGTAAAGATGTCAGAAGAAGAGAGAGAGCTTTTGGCCCGCATCAGCCAGGTCGCAGGTTTGTGCTCTACGTTTAATGATGAAAGACGCTCTACTGACGATTTGAAGGCCAGATCAATCGTCACAAGAACCAGCATTCAAGCCCTAGATTCCCGCCGAACTCGCATCCTGCTCATCATCGCCGTATGTTGCGCTTCAAACCCTAGACCAAGACACTACTAATGCTTATCTAGACAACTCGTATCGACATGCAAGCTCGCCATATCCGGCTCGTAATAATCGAATTGGACGACCGCCCGCAGCGCACCAGCATAGAACCCTCCATTTGAATAACGATAACTCAAATGCATCCCGCTCTGCAAGTAGTGGTGCTGAAACACCACCAGGCTGGGTTTCTCGAACCGATCGCCACCGGCAGCTTATTAACGCGAATGTATACGAAAGAGACACGCAGAACCGAGCGAAAGCTATTGAGCAGACACTCCAGAAAAAGATTAACGGATACCGACAGCGCGAGAAGTCGCAGTTTAATGAGTTCTTGAAACATCAAGCAGCTGCGTCGAGCGCGCAGACTAACCCCGCAGGTCAAAACGAGCTTACAATCCAAGGCGTCCAATTTCGTGTGATGGATGGCGGAAAGAAACTAGTTAAGATTCCTGGTACGTGCGGACTCGAAAACGTCGTCGGCCTTTGTGCCTTACCTGTCGCAGGTGCCGCCAACTCATCCTCTCGAACTCCAAAGACCGCCAGTGTTGCTGGGGTCAAGTTCTTTCGAACAAAGACAGGCAACCTCGTGGCGAGTCGCTTTGTTAATGACCAGCGGTATGTAGCGTCTCCTAGTGAGACAAAGTTGCTGACAGGCTCTAGGCGATCTGGCGCGGTCAAGAAGATTGATCAACTTTGTAAAATCTTCTCAACGACTGGTATTTCCTCTTTCCATGATTGGAGTGGTCCACGCCTCCATCATTCGAACCGGCCCAGTGGCCATGGGATAGAACTAACTTGTCTTTTTAAACAGGCTCATGCACCAAAGGTCCCCGTTGCCGCTACATCCATGATCCCAACAAGGTTGCTCTCTGTAAAGATTTCATGAAAGACGGGCAATGCGTCAACGGCGAGTTTTGTGATCTTTCCCATGACATGACTCCCGAACGCACCCCGAATTGTTTGCATTTCGCCAAGGGCCATTGTGCCAAGGATGATTGTCCCTATACTCACTCCAGAGCTTCTCCTGCCGCCCCAGTATGCCGAAGCTTTGGCTTCAACGGCTACTGCGAGAAGGGGGCAGATTGTACTGAACGCCACGTCTTTGAGTGTCCTGACTTTAGCAATACCGGCCGATGTAAGGTCAAGGGATGTAAACTCCCGCACCGTGAAAGGGCAAGCGTCCTTCGAAACAGGGCCAACGCCGATGGCGAGCCCCTTGGAGATATTTCAAGTGATGACGAAGCTGCTGATTCTGACGATGTTGACTCAGATGAAGTTGCCGAGTTTATCGACGCAGATTCGGACCTTTCCGACTTTGAAGAACAGAAGGATTTCCTGTCGATCTGAAGTCAGTCAAGTTGTTGTGTCTGTTGGTAACAGACGATCAAGCTTGACTTTCAGTATTCTGCTTTATCCGGCGTCTGGAGCCATGGTTGGGATTTGGTAAACACTCGAGATACCCGTGATATATCGGCATCCTAAAGGGTTTTGGCTAAGCCATACCATGAACATAAGGATGATAAAGCAATGGAACCAGAAAGAAGGGAGAAAGAAGAAGTAAAAAAAATGCGATTAAAGAAAAAAAAAGAAAAAAGAAGAAGAAGAATGATAAGAAAAGAAAGAAAGAAAAAGACAGAGAGGAATGGAAGCCTCTACATCGCAAAGCAATTCGTAGATTAGGTATCGAATGAAAGAGTTATGTATTGAGTATCTCTACTTCCAAGACGTGATAGTTCGTGATTAACATGATACTACCTACCTAATGAAGGACCCTAGATCCTTGGCTTTGGCGGGGAATACCACAGATAACCAGCCATGACCAGGTGGACAAAGCGGCTAAGTTACCTATTAAGTGAGATGAGGGGTTGAGGGGCATTGTCAGCTTCCAGGTCGTACTAGATATTGCTTATTCGGACAATACATAGGCTAATATTAGCAACCAAAGGGTTTTGTTACGAGGTCACCGTGATGCCTCCTGATACTACAGTATTATCTTGGATAGTTCCGAACGAGGATATAACCGTGATATCCATGCGCAATGCTGTGACGTTTTACATCATAGATAGAAAGCAAGATCAGCAACTGAAGGTATGGACGCTACCACATTTATTATACTGGATGATGGCCCTATCGTTCCAAACGAGACAGGGGCTGCTGATCTTAGCAGTGGCGCTTACAGTCTGCCTTGAGAAGTAGGTCAGGCCAAGTACCTGCATGTCATATCGTACCTTGAAAAAGAGCGCGCAAAGCCTCGACTCAGCCTCAGCCCGTTTGCGGTTGTCAAGAAGGAATGAAAGAAGCAACGATCTTTTAATGACACGCTTGCGCTTTGGGTTTTGGATTTTATTGAATCTTGGTTACTCTATTCTTGCTGATCATTGTCATTATTCCCTAATTGGGACCAATTCTTTCGCGAATCGCTTGTGTAGATCCTGCCCTGCCCGTGAACGGACCCTTTCATCTCCTGTCAGCTACTCTACAGGACAGTAACTACAGTACCTAATATACAGATTGCAACCCTGTCGATTTCCCTTCAGTAAAGGACAAGTTGCGAAAATGGGCATACGCGATATTCTCAAGAAGAAAGACGATCTTTCAACGGGTCAACCCGCTGAGAGAGAGACCGTCGATCGTTTGGCAGCTCCTGAGTTCACAATCATTCGTTCCGACACCTCAACCCAGGAGCGCATTTACCCACCGTCTATGAAGTCCGTTGACAATCTGCATCTCGCAGTCCAAGAGCCCAAGGAAAGAGAAAAGTCGCGACGATCTCTCGATGTCTTCCGCTCCGGCCGTTCACGATCTAATTCTGAATCGAGTCAGACAAAGGAGAGCGGCGCCCGTCGTTTATCGCACCGTCTGCGCTTAAGCAGAGCGCCTCCATCCTCCGAGAACGTCCCCGAGAACCTACCAGATATCATCACATCGACCGATGGCCAGGATGAGTCTCAATGGGAGAAGCGCGCGACTATGCTAGCGGGTCAGAATAACCGCGCGAGAAGCAACAGCAGGCCGGGGACGCCCTCAGACAGCGGCCAAGGCGCGGTTTCGTCGCAGAAGATCGATGAGGATATTCAAGAGGCTATTCGTCTGCACGAGGCAGGAAATCTGGAGCTGTCGACGCGCATGTTTGGGCGGCTGGCTGATCCTCAGGGAGCCAACAACCCGTTGAGTCAAGTCCTGTATGGTCTTGCTTTAAGGTGAGAACAGTGGTCGAGAAAAAGAATTCCAATGTCTCGGGTAAAGCGCTTCGGTTGATTCACTGCAGGGTTTTGAGTTTGGGGCGTTTCGCAAAACTTCAAACCCTGCAGTGACGAACGCACAGCGACGACCCCCAGACATCGAACCATTATCACACATTGAATGAAGCAGATGCAAATGGTTGTTTCGAATACTAACCCAGGCTGATGTTGTACAGACACGGATGGGGTTGCGCACCAGATCCAGAGGGCGCTGTCAAGTTCCTCTCAGCTGCAGCCTCCAATTCGGCCTCAATTGAGCAAATGGCCCTCCAGGCCGGCATGAAGAAAGGCGGAGCTGCCAAGGGAGAGCTTGTCCTGGCCATCTTTGAGTTGGCAAACTGCTTCAGACATGGTTGGGGTATCAACAAAGACGCCTACGCCGCCAAACAGGTCGGTTTACTGCACTCTGATGGATCACGATAGTGGCATTGGAAGCTAACCACTCGCGATGTAGTATTATGAGACTGCAGCGAATTTAGGAGACACTGGTAAGTTGTGCAGCTATGACACGAGCAAACAAAGCCTAACGCCATGTGATAGATGCCATGAATGAGATTGCCTGGTGTTACGTTGAAGGCTTCGGGTGTAAGAAAGACAAGGTATGTTGCACCGTCAGCCATCTCTTCACCATATCCTGTCTAGTCAGTTCAAGTCGATGTCTGTACATGAGTCGCGCCGAAGCTTTCTGCTCCGAGGAAGACATTCTCGGTGAGCCTGGCTTACTTGATTCGTCCAAGTTACCTCGCTGCCCAATATCTTGCACACAAACTCAGGCATCGACACTTGCTTCAGCAGCTAGAGTCCACCTCTAGGAGCTTTCTTGAACCGACGGAAGCCCTAATCCACCACATACATACATACAAAGTCCGACTTATCACATGAGGCTGATATCCTGTACAGTTCGCTGCAGCCCGGTATTATCGACTGGCCGAGAAGGCCGGCAACAAGACACTAGGGAACTCTTGGTAAGTCCAAAAAGTCCACACGCCTTCAACGGCCTGTCTGCATCTCTTTTTTCTTCAAGACTGGTTTGTGGCGGTCTGCCAGGTCGATAGGCTCTCGTCGACTCCGCGATGCTCAGGGGACCACAGAACCTCGTGCGACGAGTGGCGGTCTATCCATTGGCGTTGAGATCTAAAGCTACCTTATGCAACGTACGATCTGTAAAATGGAGCAAAACACTGATTCATATATTGTGCATTAGGATCTGGAAGGAAAAGTACGACACTCCGGGCGAGGGCAGCCGCAAGTAGTGCAGCAGAGGCCTTGTGCTACTGCATCCAGGAGGTGCATCTCCGTGAGATGATGCCGTGTAAGTCAAATTATCGAGGAAGAGGAGGATTCATCATTGTGATGGGCTGATGGGAGGGGTCTTGTGGCTCGCCACCAGGCGACTAGACATTGTTTTATAGCGTATTGGATATACTGTATCTCGTTCTTGTAAACTATCGAATTACACTCGTATATAGTCTTAGATATGTGTTGCCAAGTCTAAACACGATTGGGCGGGACAACCTGCGGAAACTTGTGTGTGCTTGTGTCTCGTCAAGATGCTATTTATTGAGCAGATATCTAGAGTACAGGGCGCATTTTCCCTCTGTGACTGGGTGTACATGTTGCAGCGCCTTGTCGCATAGTGTGAAGTCTTGTGTTATATGTATCGGTTAATGCGAAACTTGGCATAGACTATCGATAACTTCAAACCTCTCACGATGATGCGTTGTTGTCTCTTGTCTCTTTCTCTCTTTCTCTCTTTCTCTCACACCAAACGCCCTCGTGACGGAGAATCTTACCTGAGCTGCCATTGATGCCCAACTTTACCGAGCAAGCAGCTTTGCCGTCTTATTGGATGTTATTATTGACTTGTGCGGCCTGTAAATGCGGCCGGGTCGGGTCGGGGCCCGCATGATGACGATGAACCGTGCGCATCACATCACAGATGATCAATATCGATTCGTCGCTATTTTATGTTGTACTGTTTGATTATCATTATCAGTCCGAGAATGAGGTCACCAACATGATCTGACAACGTTTCAGAGATATGGAGTCTCGGCCGTTGATGAACCTTAAAGAGAGTTATCATCAAGGCCCCAATTGGGCTCAATAACAGACATTAACAGAACCCGGTGCAAGGTTGGTAGCCGCCATCAAGGTTCAATGGTACAAAATTCACTTGAATGATTGGGCATACCATAGTTTGATATCACATCTCATCTGTGTATTTTTGAGGCCGCGAGATCATTTCTATGATCATCTGCACAAGAAGTGAGGAGGTTAGAGAAGATGACCATATCCTCAGCTTCAGCTCAACGCCCTGCAATGCGATGCGATGCACTGTATTCGAGACTCGATCGATGCAAGGCCAAGGATTCCCCACGGTTATTCAGCCATAGTGGCGCAGCAATGACATATAATCAGATCTACGGATAGAAAGTGTATACACCATCGGCATCAACATGAGGCCTACCACTAGATACTAACTAGATAGTTGACAAACATTGGGATTCTATCAAATCAATACTAGACTAGGACTGCTGTAATCGGGTCATCTTATCACTCTCAAATGCCATATCATATCAAACTCCCAGCCTTTTCCCTCTTCCATCCCTCTTCGCATCCCGTGCCGTCCCAGCGCCGCGCATTGGCAAGACATTGTCTTAGACAAGCCACCATCTCACTGTCCCTCACTCTGACACCCACCACTCACAGCTTCAGCCTATAACCGACCGGTCTGCCACATGTCTCACCTTGTTTTCTTCCAATCCTGGTTTTGAAAAATAGCACCCGCTCTGCTTCCTTCTTTGGCCTTGCATCCTATGTCAGCCTAGCAAGGACTCTACTCTGAGCATCCGACTCGAAATCTTGATCTGATCAGCCATCGCCCTCAAGGCGCAGTTACATGTTATGACATAGTAGCATTATGTTCACGAGGTAGCATCAACACCATCTTTATCAATGTCACAGCCACTGTCACTGTTGGGTTCAAGTATGATTATGCTATAAGAGAAAGCTTCTTAGTTCAATGTTAACTGCATAAACACTATCTCAATATCATCCATGTCATAAATATCGTACACAACTGACCAGACCACCTGGGAATGGAGGTTGCTTCAAAGAATCGAATAAATTTCAAATAAACAAATAAATGATCACCGACGAGCTCGTTTCTTCGTCATCATTGACCATTTCAGTCATTGTCGCCTTTCGACGTATGCCAATTTCCATCTTCGTGACAAAAGAAAAATCATCCTGTGCCTCCATATTCTCTTCCATGCACCGCGATAATATACAGACTCTGATGGACTGGGCCCTCATAGAGTCTGCTTGCTTTCTGCTGGCTTCTGTTTCGCCGCTGCTTCGACCCCCAAGTACCACATCCACCATCAACAACACACACCACCCATTCGCCATTATCCAAAGAAAAAAGAGGTATCCAATTTCGAGACAAGTCAAATTCACACAAAACAAATCAATGCACGCTCGCTTGCTAGATCCATAGGAAATCAAAAACGACTCCGAAATAGGAAAAGCCACAAGAAACGACAAATGGAAGACAAAAAACCATCCGTTTGGGTGCGTGAGCAACATGTCTGAAGTGCGCGAGAGCGACATCGAGTATATGGCAGCTCATCCCCGTAAAGAGGAAGGAAAATAGCCGACTTCAAGGAAAAAGTTGGACAAAAGAAATAAATAGTAGAAAGGAAAAGTGTGTAGTCTCAGTGGGGGCTGCGAGAGCCGTGAATTCGTCATCGTGACATTTTTAATCTTTGATTCGTGTCTTCGTTCATGTTCTCATTTCGTTGCATTGCTGCTCACTCATTCTGCGTTGTTGCACTCGGACACCATTTTCGCGAAGTTGCGCACGACATCGTTGGGGATCTGGTCCCAAAGGAGAGAGCGTGTGTAAACATCGGCTGCATCGTTTTGTTTGTTGGATCGCATCGCTGAAAGTGCTTCGGCCAGGTTTCGACGTCCTTGGCTGGGTGAAGACTTCTCAGGGGCGTTTTGGAGGAAATCTTGAGAGTTGACACCGTTGTATTGGGCGGCCGACAAAGAGAAGATCTGCTCGTTGGTCTGCTCCTGGCTTGGCTGAGTCAATGTGTCACCAAGCTCAGAAAGCATCGAAGGTGCAACGCCGTCCATCATCATGTCATTCATGGGGATGGGGTTGCCCCAGTTAGCAGCACCTGATGGCTGAGGAGGTGCCTGCAGAGTAGCCGACTGAGAGTTGACGCCAGCATCCTTGAGAACGCTGTCGAGAATGTTGGCCGAGGCGACCCTGACGTCCTCGGAAACGCGAGGGATGGCCGGGGTGGAGCGGCTCGAGAGAACGAAAGCGCCGACGAGGAAGAGCATGAACAGAAGACCACCCTGGGCGGGCTTGTCGCTCTCGGCAAAGGGGTTCTCGTTCTTCTTGACAGGGGCAATAGCCATCTCTTGCTTGACCTCAGGCTCGACGGGGTACTCGTTGAGGAAGTTGGATGCGTCCCAGGCGCCAGGCATACCCATACCGTCCATGTCGTCGAAACCGGATGAGAAACCGTTGTCGGCGGCCGACGGAGCGGCATTCTCGAGTCGCTGGACGTGTTCGGTCAGAACACCGACCTTCTTCCTGAGCTCGCCAGTCTCGATGGTATGAGTGCGGATCATCTCCTCCTTCTCGAGGTTGAGGTTCTCGATGTAGTTGGTGTATGTCTGCTTCTCAAGGAGCATCTGCTCAAGCTTGGCGCGGAGATCAGCCACCTCTTCCTCCATCTCGTTGATGACAGCGGTGTACTGCTTCTTCTCATCCTCCAAACGCTCAGTGTGTTGCTTCTTGCGTTGCCTTGAGTCAAGGCTGAAGGCACTTAGTATCAGATCATGTAAATCTCCAATGTTTATTTAGTGGGGCGGTACTTACGCTGCCTGTCGGTTGCGAAGCAGTCGCTTTTGTTGCTTAAGCTCCTTGATCTCTTGCTCATCAGTAGATTGTGAGATGAGATGGTCAATGTTGCTGAGGTTTCGCTCGGCCGGGATATCAAAGCGAGCATTCTTCTTACGAATGCCATCGCCTCGGCGCATCTCGTTGTGTGAGCGGATACCGGGGCTGCTAGGGCGCATCTTGTTCTTGTTGATGGGTTGCTGAGGGGTCATCCACTCTTTCTGGGGAGAAGTGGGGATGGACTGGTTTGCACCGGGGAGCGATGGGAACATGTTGCCAGGGTTTGTGAATGGTGTCGGACCGGTCATGGGTCGCTGTTGGAAGAGAGGAACACCGGCGTCATACTCAGTCATACCGTCAAAAGGATGCAGAGGAGTGCAAGCACCGGAGCTGGGTCCAAAGGCCCAGTTGGCGGTAGCGTAGGCATTGTGTTGAGTTTGGTCGAGGCCGCGCATGAAAGGGTTGTTGCTGTGCTGGTCCAGGAAAGGGTTGTTGGAAGGGACGGACTGCATGTCGACGGAGTGCCAGTCCTCTGTCTTTGGTGAGAACAGAGGATGTTGTCCAACGGCGAAGGAGTCTCTACGGCTGCCGGCCATGGGAGGCGATAGTTCTAAGCCGGAGTCGAGTGTGTTGTGATCAAGAATGCTATCGTCTAGCACACTGTTGTCTTCGTCTTCGAAGTACTTCTGTGCGTGTTGGGTATCCACGGTTAGAGAAGCTGGACGATAAAATGGTTGTTGCATTTGAAATGTTGAAGACATTGTGAAGAGTGAGGGAGTGTGCGGATATGTAAGATAGACGAGGAGGTGGGGAAGTTTTAAAAGAGACGGCGGGAGAAGGCAAGGCTGTAAAGAGAAAATAAAGCCAAGAAGGGAATGATAAGATATGCAATCTTGAAGATGGGAAACACCAAATTCAAATTGCAAAATCGAGATCAAGGTGAAGTTTGAGCACACAGAGGCACAAGAGGGAAGCGAAGAGAGGTTGGGGTTTGAGGGAGGGGCGCGGCAAATAATAAAGTACCCAGAGCGATAGAGAGCGCTACTAAGGTATCATCATATTTTTTTTCTGCTTCCCCTTCCTTGCGCGCGGGAGAGTCAAACAATTGTTTGGTGGGCAGCAGCGCAGCGCAGACTGCAGCAGCGGTGAAGGGCGAAACGGGGACGGGTGTGTATTTTTGGCAGCCTGCCAAGTTTTTCACGCACCCAGCAGTAGCAGCGCTTTCCTCACTTCCTCACTGGAGGGAAGGGAAGGAACTGGGCAGGACAGGACAGGGCAGGGGCGTGTAAGGTAGAGCCTAATGCTAAGGCTAAGGTGAGGTGAGGTCGGGTGCAGGTGGGCTTGAGGGTGAGAGTGAGAGAGAACCTGGAAGGAAGCCAGAAAACCCGACCTTCCGTGCTAGGGGTGGGGTCAAGTGCCATGCCATGCCATGCCAGGCCAGCAGTAGGCCCATTGGAAGGTGCAGTACAGAGTGTGACTCAAAGCTCGGTGCAAGATCGGGGGACAAGGTCGTACCTCCTCAGTATTGGGCAATTCGCGTTGTGACCAAAGAATGGAAGGATGAAGATGAATGATGATGGGAGAAACCGCCTGCTCTCTATTTTGATACACAAGGCGCAGCAAAGGTAAAGATGTGGGCTTTTTCCCCCTTTGGCCCTGAGTTTATTTTGCACACGCTTATTTCGTATTGGAGATTCCAAAAAAAGAATTGACTAAATCCTTTGAATCCAATATGAAGGCGGTAAAAAACCACTCGATAATGGGTATGCGATGATATGACGGGAGGCCGGAAACTTGAGCGGCCAGAGCGGGAAGGGACGGGAATGGCGACAAGCTCATAGGCAGGTACACGACTAGAATACCGCCAAAGCTCGATGGAAATCGACAACAAAAAACAAGAGAAGCGCGCGACTGGAAGCTGGAGCTCTATCTGCAAATGGATGCAGTATAGCGCTGTGCAGCAGACCCAGACCAGACGGCGCGGCGCGGCGCAAAAGGGACGATGAATGACCAAAAAGAGGGCACACTTACAACAGTGGGAGACTTTTGCTGCGGGATGGTGTGGGCTAACCTTTTGGTCTGGTCTAGTAAGGCCGACGATGATGTTGGAGATGGATGATATATATGGTAGATGGGTGCAATTGAAGAAGTGCTCTTGATTCAAGTATGCGACTTGGATGAAGAGGCAGAGATGATCGATATATGATTCTCAATGGAAGTTATCAAGTTAAAAAACAGACTACCACTTTGGGATCAGAGCGAGGACCATCTTCGATTATATGTACTCTTCCGGGGCAAACAATCGGCAATTGCACGCCTGTGGAGCAGGCATCTTGGACAACAACGGCGATAGAAGCACGACCATGACAAGGCATGTACATAGTAAGGCAAGGCAAGGCAAGGCAAGTCTTGGTCTCGTCGACTCGCAGCTCGCAGGGTCGAGCAGGGTATCTCTTAGACGGAGGATCATGAATGGACATGACCCACTAGTGGCCCGGCCCATGGATGGGGCCGTCTCCCTCGATATGGATATTGGAGGGCATCTCCGGATCAATAAGCATCTCAAATTCTAAGCTACATAGATCTAATAGGCGCTCTATAAATCAGGGGCGTAACTGGATCACGGTACGATACAGTGGCTAGATTCTCTCTATCAGACTATACGTGAGAAGAGAGAATGAGGGAGAAATTGTATCAACCGATAAGATAATCAGCCACTCAGTGAGCATCAGAACGAGCATGCGTCCCCATCGATTTAGCCGTTTTACGCAACATCCAATGCCAATATGGGAATAAAACCTCAGCGTCGTAGAAGATCTCTATGGGTGTGGAGGCGTAAGTCAGGCCTGGGGGGCCTCAATCGACCAGGCAAACTTGGGGTCCAACCAGGCTGAGAATTTACTGAGTCTGGCACTAACATAGCTACATACACTACAGTACTGCACATACTTAGACTGCAGAATAGCAGAGGATGAGACGAGAGCGGAATAGATTGATGAATCCTCTTCTCTGTCCATCGCTCGTCTTCCAGGTCAAAGTCCACTTCCAGCTTCCAACACGGCCCGTCATTGGTAGTCAGTCATAATGGCGGTGATGAGTGTCGCAGTGCCCAGCCAAATCTGTAACAACGACTCCATATCAATTATCGTTGTGGTGGAAACCAGAGATACGTAACAGTCGTCGAATGGAGGACAGCATCTCCGCAGAGAAGAGGGAGACTGTGACGGCTACACCACCATGGAAGTCAGATCCCCAGATGCAAACCGGCCTGCCGTTCCCTCCACGGAACGAGGTTAGTCTTACACACCAGGCAGGGGGATATTCCTCATGTGTCATCCGAGCTCGGCCATAGAGAAGGATTGACATGACTACCATTCGTCCCTTCTCGTCAGCCATGGAGCCCGTGTGAACAATGGCAGCGGCGTATGCTACTGTTAGCTTCAGATACGGGCCGTCGTCACTTGACCGCTGCTCCCTAGTTATCCTGTAACATTCCGTATCGTAAAATAAGCTCGGAGTCCTAGGTATTTCCCCTTAGGCCGCCATCGGTTCATGCAATGGGCGGTGCCCTCGAGTGATGAGGCCATCATCGAGCGAGGCTTTGCTATGGCTATCGACTAAGTCTGTGATATTCTTATCCCTTCACATCGCCTAGACTGGCCACCATCCCAGTAACCCCACGCTTCTGGGAGCCAGTGACAATCGCTAAGTGGTGTCATGGCTGTGCGCTGATGCGGGCTTGCAAGGGTTTGACAAGCATGGGGGGGAAGCTGTCAGGGTTGTTTACTACCGGCGCGACAAGCAGAAACAACCAAAGAACGAAAAGAACATGGCTTACAACATGGTATCAAGAGCCGCTGAAGGAAAAAGCAAAATGCCATTACGTCTGGGGGATCTTTCTCAGCACAAACACGGCACAACCCCTGGTAGCAAAAGCGCGATTGGGACTGGATCTAAGTTAGCGACGGGAAGCCATGTGCTAAATTTGATACTCCCCAGGTTGGGTTAAGCGTCTGCCTCAGATATCGACACTTGTGGTACGTACGTAGCAGCGTAGCTCGAGACGGTCAGAGACTCTTACTCAGACTCGCGATACCATCACATCTCATTAAACAGCTTCAACAGCTAAACTTGTCTTGACAATTTGGAACAGGACTAGCCTCGGGCGCTGCTGGGCCGGCCCGGACGCCTTCTGTTGGTTGCAAAAAAAGCTCAGCAACCTAAGACTGGAATTCCAAGACGTTGGGCACCAAAACACGGACGCTAGTCCTCAGATGCTTGGGCTTTAATTCTGCATCGGCCGAGGGCCACTAACAATAATGGCAGGAATCCTATTGCTCAGCTTGGTTACTTGTGGGGTAGGAACGTGTTAACGTGCCTTCCTCAGTACCGGTGGCTGATGGAAGTGGAAGGACCTCGACGGGCTAGATCCGATGCCCTTGCCAAATTCAACGAATTATTTTCCTGTATGCCCGGTTCTCCTTCAGTTTACAAGGCAACGGGACAAAAGACAACACAACACGAAACATCAAGACTTAGACCGCGTTCAACACCGCGTTTTCTACAGCACCTGCTCCATTTTCAGGAGCTACACTACGCCTTCTTTTGTTCTAGCGAAGCAACCGAGACCCTTCGGCCCCAGCTGCGCCAGAGTACACGCCATGGCATTATGGATTCGCCTCACAAATGAGCATCTCGTCTGGCTTCATCCCCGCGCCAGTTGTCCCGTCCACATGTCGAAAATCGCCCGTCATCAGGGAAGCCAGTCCTGGTCCCATTGATCCCTAGCTGGATTCGACAAGCGAATGTATGCAATGCTCGGTGATAGATCTGAGATTTCTCGGACATCAGCTTAACCGAGCTGAGCGCAGCAATTGTCTTGCGCCAAAGCTCTGACTAGAGCAAACTGTTCATCGAGGATCACGGTATAGCATCGAATACCTGGATGCCGTAGGCAAAATATCTGGCTCTGCTACCAAGCTGCTGGACCCTGATCACCATTGGATTTGGCAAGTGCCGTTTGTTGATCATTGCAGACAACACCACAAATCCCATTATCTCGCTGCAAGAATGCCGTGTATCACGTCTCGAGCATATACAATGGTCCGATTCACCTGCGGCATCGCCAATAACTCATCAGCCAAGAGATAGTTCTCTTGATCATGCACTGATGCTCCATCACGGTGGGTGGCTGGAAAGACGATTGCGATCATTAACTTGCAGCTTCCACTCGCTCCCACATGTGTCCGTATGCACGCCCTCTACAGCCAAAGTCAGCCACTAGGCTCTCGAGCCTGAATCACGGATCCACTGTGCTTCATGGTCGCATAATAGGCCGCTCATGGTGTTTCTCTTTTGAGCACTTTGTTTTGTCGGTGTGTTACGCGTGCGCGTCCTTTACCTAGTCGACCAAAAAAAAGTCAGACACCTTGCTATCACGTTCCCTGCTGACTTGATCTTTGGCAGATCCTAGATGCTCTAGCGTCATCGCTTTGGCTGGTGAATGGCCCAAACATCGTGAGCTCGGTCTGCATTCGGATCCATGCCCCCGAACTCATGGACCCTTCACGCGTGAAAGACAATACCACGCGTGCGACCATGAAGTAAATTTATGTTGACGCATCTCTCTGACAGAACGTATCTCATGACGTAGACATGGCATGGTGAGCCTTATCCAACTTTGTCCAAATCTTTCTAACAACGTCTCAGAGCTGAGCTTCGTATAGGACCCAGTATCATCGAGCATGCTTCCTTCGGCATCGTCCATCGTCCCATATCAGCTGTGCAAATGATTTTGTCACAGTCGAGAACTTTCGGGTTATGTTCCGGGAGGGTCAAGTTGGGTCAACGGCCAGCGCCATATAAAACTGCCTAACCTCTCACCATAACCAATCATTTAAACAAGGCGAGAAGTCTTTGCTGCTTCATTCGCCCAAAGGGCTGACCTTGCTTGGCCTGCATCGTCCCTAAACTGCCTGTCCAAGCAACCAAGCTTGCACCCTGTGCATACACTTTGACCGATTTTGGTAATCCATATCTCAAGTGGGCTATGCAACACCCGCAACGACTCGGAACGTCTGAAACCTCGTCTGTGGCTCTTGGGACGTATATCTCGGCCATCACAAGAGCCTCATCAATCTAGTAAACCGACAGGATCAACGAGACAGGGTCCGCTGCGACTCTGAATGACCTTCTCGTCATCGCGCTACGGGTGTTACCCACGGATTCCGGTATGAATCCGAAATGAAAGTCACTTAGAGCCGTTGCTCAAGTGCTTCAACATGTCTATTGGCGAGTATCAGATACCGCTATTATGACTCGAAGGAAACTGCGATGTTCGGACAAACCTTACTGCCCCCCATGCCAACACAGAACCTCGTCAGAATCAGTCGTCGGTTTCAGAAGCACATGTCTTTCTGCTCCTTGTTCCAGCACTGCGACATTAAATCAAGACTTCGTAATTCCCGTGTTATACGCCACCAACTCAACACAACCGAGAGACACCGGTATGCCAATCTAAATGGGATTTTCGTACATGACGCAGCCTTCCAGGGTCTTGACTCTATCAACACAGTCCTATACCCAAGATATTGCTGTTTTTCGGCCCTTGATCCTGGTTACTCGCGAGAATCTCTTCGCCTCGAGTTCACCGAGTGCCAGGGCCATGTTGCGCTGAGACCATCGCTAATAGTCCAACCCATTTATTAAACTACCTAAAAGCAAATAATCGATTTAATTCTCCCGCATGGCAGGCATCCAGCTCGATGGCTAGCGATTTGGTTTTTCTTACACCCCAAGAGGCGAAGCGTGCCTCCCAAACATGCGGTCTAGGCATCCCTGTCCAAAGTTGGGTCCGCGCTCACACATCTCGAAAGTGAAGAGATTTTCTAGTATGGAGATCCACTGAATGGAGATTACCGGTTCCAAGCAGTAACGTTCTGAGCATCCTGTAAGAGTCAGCCTTGACAAATGTTATGCGATCTCACAAGGCTGTGGCTGGACGTTGCTGGAGAAGGAAGTCGGATTAATGATGATACATCGTGCGGGTCTAGATCTACCTATAATCCCCACCACTTATTTTCAACTTCAAAGATCCCGAGAAAGATCTGAATCATAGAGCCTCCGCATTACGATCCATTCGCAAGGGGTCGAGCAATGCTCAAAACGAAGTTTCGCCGATACTACGAATTCTTGGTGACCTGGGAACGTCAGCGTAGGACAGGCATGTTGTAGCCGAAGATCTGTTATGACGCTCACAACATGCTGGAACAAGGAAACATCTCGTTTCCATCTGGAGGACGAAAAACCGATATGTCTGTATGAGGACTAGTCTGGTCTTGCAAGTGCAATTGAGGTCCTAATCAAGTATATTTTGCGAGGTGGGAATACGGATACTGAAATCTTTGAAGTCAAAGTACTATTCTTGAAGCCAGCTGATGCTGAGATACTTCTGATACTTTGCTTTTCCGGCATAGCAACATGGATTCCCCAGTGTGCAGACCAAGTCGGTAAAATGGCTTGCCATGGTATCATCCGAAGATCATTTTGGATCAAGCGATGCCTGCAGGGCGGCAGTTCCTCATATTACTATTTTTAATATGATTTACTGAAAACTGCTAGCATCACGACCGAGGATATTCAGATGTCATACCATTGTTGTCATGAACATCGGTTCACCCCCATCAGCACTTGGGATCATGGCTTGCTAATTGAAATGGCTTGATCTTGATTTCGACTCGATTCATGACGACAATTGCTATCCCTAACGTGCGAAGAATTCAGCGGTGAAGCAAGGTTGTAAGGGTATATGTCGCCACTTATAGATGGACAAAACTTGTCAGCCACTTAACACTATACCGAAAAGTGCTTCTGAAACGAGTGGCTTTGAGCTGACAGCTGGGCGTACGTTGTTTGAGAAGAAGAAGCTGGGGTTAACCTGGCACTGACGGGTTGCACCGGATGAAAGTTCCGAGATCCAATATTGTTTATCGCTCATCAACAGCAGCCTTCCTTGTGTCAAAGGAATATCGATCTGAAAGGTGCAGTTGAGAGGGATTAATCGAGTATATCGGAAGTCACGGGCGAGCGGCACTTTCACTCTTGCTACAGACTCGTGTATTGTCACTTGGTCCCCACGATGGGTGGCGATTCTCACCGTGCAGTCGTATTCTTTGAGCAACTGATACGTCTCGCCCCGTCAAGTATGATATCGACATGGACAATGCTTGCAACGACGCGGCTCAATTGTGGCTATTCGAGCTTTTCGGTGTACATTTTCAGCGCACCTAACACAACGTCAGTCACCATCACGAAACCTGTCGTGAGATGGATAATTGGATCTTGAAGACGAGTAGACTGGTTGCTTGTGTCGTCGGTCATCTCATTAGTAAGCGTAGATATCGATATGGTCGTGGTGATGTGCTGCGAGCTGTTACACTGATAACCGGTGCTTTCAACGTACACTAGTGATACCACTCGTTATCGCGGATCTCATGACCAGCGTGGATAATCTTGGGATGGTCAACACCATGGACTCGGTTTTAATCACGGCCATACCAGCTATGATACCACAACTCCGTTTGACGATGACTTCTGATCGTGCACCATGGAAGAATGAAGATCGTCCCTCTTCAGCAAACCAGTGCACCGCTCAGGACGCTTGTGTTCTTTTGATAGCGGACTCTCTGTGGTATAGTGCCGGACTTTCGTGCTCTGGTTTGCCTTGTGCTTCCAAATATGTCCCTTTTCGTATTCCTCAGGACGTAGTCGCCTGGTTACACAGGGAGCATCTTGTCCTTTGATTGCAAATATGCTTCGGTAGATGCCCCCAACACAAGGAGAACCATACTACAGAATATCTCATGGGTTACGTGCTGGAACTCGTACATAATTCTCTCAGTGTATCTTCATCCGCACAACACCAGTGACTTGGTCACGAAAGTATATAGATATAATGAGACGAGATAAACAGAAGCCACATGTGCCCTTCTCTATACATCTGATTTCGGAACCCGAACTGCCGGTAGCAGATTCATAAAAAGCCTTCAGAGAGCCCCCGGTCATTCGTATCTAAGTCTGAAGAATGAGACTTGAGACTCAGTCGACACGTTCTCAATATGAAGTTGACTAACTTCCCCGTACTCATTCCTGCATTTACTGCGCAAGTATGTTTGCATACTCATTTTTGCATACCCTATTCCTCGCCTCAATTTTGTGAAACTTGCTTCGAGGCTGGTTCGAGAGTAGATTTAAACACCACCCCTGGTTCAATTACAGTCATGTGAACTGAATTAGCAAGTATCTAATATTCTCATTACAGATCGCTATTAGGGATCCTCTTGTTATAAGTTCCAATCTTGTGAATGTTCCCTTCGTCCCTGATGCGGGCACACTCATCTCGGAACCCGGCTATGAACCTTCTATCGATGCCAAGTTTATTCATGGTAGCGACTTCCTACGGCGTGACCCGGACGGGCAATGGGTAAAGCTTGAAGTTACGAGCGTTGCGCATGATACGTCAGGCTCCACGATGAGATTCAGTTATAATGGTGTCGTGTATATGGAGGGTGATGAAGGAAAGGTAATCCGAGGGGATGCGAATGCTACGACAACTGGGTTTGGAAATGCCTGTGAGTATATCTTTCGCTATAGATAGGAAGCTCATCGCCTCGACTTTCACGTCATGTTTTTGGATTTGACTAGATAACCCATACTGACAAAACCAGTTGTGCAGATTAGGTTCGAAACTGATGCGCCTGGCCTGAAGGTCTTGCAAGATAAACTTTATGTAGGTTCGGGGAGGTTCGCGATCGAGGAAGAAAAGCCTGTCATTGTGGAATACAAAATCAGCGAGGTGAGTGCGAATTGCAACAAGGGATCCAGGACTGGCTGATCATCGACTGGGTGGAATACGGATTGGCTGGAGTGTCAGTCGTGTAATATACGGACAGAGATTTCGTGACACGGTCACTTGCGGGGGATTGTGCTACAAGAGGTTTTTACGTGATAGTGTTCCAATTTTCGAAATATGGTCTTATTGTTTAGGGAACTAGAAACAAGCCTCACTTTGATACAAAAACTGCAAGGCCACCAGTTCCGTGTGTGCCCCGACCTTTGGTCGCCTTCTTTACAGTCAACTCTCTCCACGAAGCACTTTAGTCGAGGCCCCGAAAACTCCTGTCCGCAGCTCTTTGTCGCTGCAGAGATATGCTTTGTCATGTCTCCACCACCTTTCCCATCTGTTTGATCTATTCTCCCAGAGTTCAGATCCAATACATGCCTCATATGTTGTATACAGTTGAATCTATCCATTCGATGGATACACCATCTCGTCTTCTCCGCCGTTTGTGCTACGCTACACGTTCCAGCCACGCCGTTATTCGTCCACGCTTATTGGGGAGCAGTGGAGAGCTGCAGGAGGCGCTCTCCGGCTCGGATATTGGCATACTCATATGCCTTGGACTCGGGAGGGAAGGTTCCATTGGCGGCCCAGAGATCGATCAGGGGCTGCATGGGCTCCAGCTCAGCGGGCTTGAGCATATCCAGGGCGGTAGCAGTCAGCACAAAATGGGAGAAGCAACTGTTGAGCTGCTTCTCAAGGTTGAGGTGGTAGAAGGGCTCAGTGAAGTGAGCCCAGTAAAGATGAGCGTAGACTCGGAACATTTGTCGGAAGATCATCTGGCAGATGTCGACGAACTTGTCGGGGAAACCTGATCGCTTGCCGATATACTCGGGTTCGGTGGGGCTCGATAGCTGTGACAAAGGTGTGGTGGTGATAGAAGGGTTGTGGGAGTACGAGACACCGGAGGGGTCGGTTGGGAAGATGTTGGTGTCGTCAATCTTTCCAGAGATCCATCGCTGCATAAGAGTCATGTACTCATAGGCGGGGAGCTCAACAGGCTCCCTGTTTCGGTTGAGCCAGGTGAAGGAGTGGTTGCTGCCGAGAGTAAGTATATGGGTGATTCATAAAGAGACACAACGACTCACGCTCCGGCTGACATGCGTGGGCAGCTAGTTGCGTTGCAGATAGATGAGCCATCATCTTCCTTCTCATGCAGAACGCGAACAAAGTTCCAGAGGTTACGGTAATGCTCAACAACCTGGTGAGCGATCCATTCGCCTTGCTCAACGGTCTTGGGTCGTGCGCTCAATGTCATAAAGTTACCCTTGACGATGTGCTTAGCGTACTGAGCGTTGAGCCACAGAGGAAGAGGCCGAGGAAGATGATAGGATGAGATGAGGTCGTCGCCGCTCATGACGCCGCTAGATTCGTCCATGCCAATAGTCTGCGCAAGCGAAGGGGAGTTTGGCAGAGGAGGGACTTTAGGAGCCAGGCTAGCTGGGGACTGGTTGCTGTTCCCTTGGAGTGACAGCTCTGGGGGAGGAGGCTGACTGGCGGTAGAACCAGTTGGGCTCTTCTGGGGACCACTACCAGACTTGCCGGAGCCACCTCGGAAACGAGCGTTACTGATGATTGTTAGTGATTGGAAATTAATCAAGATGAGAAGCAAAATAAAGATCAAAATGAGGTAAGTATGAAGATGAAGATGTTGAAAGAACAGGAAAGAGGTCAAAAGAAGTCGAAGAGAGTTAATGTGACAGCACACTATGCTTAGATAGGCGAAATTGGTTGAAACATTACCAGGTCCCGCTCATGATGGCTGCATAAAAGCGGCATGCGTGGCGCCCTGACAAGGGAGATGGGCGGATAGCAGAAAGGGTAAGGGGATAATGATATATAGATGAGAAGCTGCTCATGATATTGAGTCCTCTCTGCTAAAGATTTGGCATCATGAGAAGTGTTGCTAGGGAACTACTACCCCCTGCAAACAGTCCTCAACGATACTTGCAGGGCTTAGAGTGAATCTCCCAACTCATGATGACCCTGGGAAGACATGTCTTGGATGTTGTACCAGGGGACCACATGGTGAGATGGTCCTTTGATATCCCTCGGTAGTTGGCCTGCAACAGAGTGCGCAAGGCATTGGGTTGGGTTCTGAGTGTACCCTTGCACTCGTACAGAGTAGAGTAGAAAGCATCGTGGCTGGTGAAGAGCTCTGTCTGTACCTCTTCAGGGTGTCCATCGAAGATCGACCAGAGGGGAGACTGACTGTAACAGCGGCAGGAGGCAAGCCACACAAAGCTATTGATGCCATACGAAGAGCCAAGACAGGACAAAATGCAGACGAAATGAAGCGAGATGATGAGATACAAGAGATATAAAAGGTACTCACATGCCAGAGAAAAGGTTCGACATGGTTGACAGAAAGGCGGGGTGAAATCGTGAGCGAGAGCGAGAGGCGAAAGAGAAGCAGGCTTCCCAAGCTTGAGGTTTAACGAGCGAGACGTTGATTAGGTAGACGTCGCTATCCTCCTGATAAGGGGCCGAGTGCTGAGTTGAGCTTCGCCGTTAATGTGCCGAGCTTTGTTGTTAGGATGAAGTCCAATATCAAATCCAAATCCCACTCCAATATTACAGTAGCAACGGGACAGGATAGGCGTGATTGAGAAAGGGGGTTTTTGAGGTGTCGGTGTCGGGGCTTGATGAATGGTAGTTCAATCTCTAGCGGCTAAGTACCCCGTAACTTCCACGCTGTAGCAGATGGAGCGCCACACGCTAGCGCATCTCGCTCCCCGCTGGGCACAACCAGCATGGAACCTCCACTCCTTGCTCTCTTTGATGCCCTGCGACTGGCTCTACATGTCACCTGAAGCGCGCCATTCCTGTTTCAGAGCTGTAAAAGGGATTGTTCTGTCGCATCTCCGCCACTTTTTGACATTCTCCTGAGGCTGCACCTCTCTGTAACCTTCTCCACCGACCTGCAACAGCTGGAGAACAGACGAGTTGAAGTGGCTGTTATCTCCTCTAAGTTAGACTAGGTTAGCACTCAAAAGTGGCTGCAAGTGTGGCTGGTGCTACTCCAACCTCAGGCCGGCCTAGAAGAAGCTAAACGGGTCAAAGACTCGAGTCGCGACTGAGCTGAACTGCAAGCATATTCCTTTGTGCGCGCAAACACCAACCACTTTTTCCATTCCTCTTTTCAATTGCTTTACCCACGCTCCCTTTACACGAACAATCACATAAAGTACATCATGTCCGACTCAGACGGAATAATTGAGCCTATTGATGATGGAGGCGATGACCTTTTTGGCGACGAGGGCGACGATGATATTGTACCTACCAAGGAGGAGTCAGTCAATGAGGATGATGAGCTCGCCTCGGACCCAGAAGGCGACACCTACGCGCGGTACCGTAATGACGATGAAGACCAAGCACAACTAGAGACTAAGGAGCGTGCTGTCCAAACTGTCACGACCTACCGGCATCGAACTCCCAAACCTAAAGACGGCGCGGTATGTGCTATCTTGCTTCGCGCAACATTTGAGGCGCTTACTGATCTTGATCCTCCAGCTGCGAGTTCTTCGCGTTCCCAAGTTCATGAAAATCATGCCTGAAGAGTACAACCCCGATACATTCCAACCAACCGAATTCGATATCGCCAATGCCAAATCTGAACATCCCAAACACGTCGCTCGAGTTCGAAGAGATCATGGCACCGGCGAGCTGAAAAGCAACACAAACGTCTTCCACTGGAGCGATGGATCGGTGACAATCTCTGTTGGAGGGGAGCACTACGAAGTTAACAGAAAGGCACTTGCTCCACCACCGGATAAGCCATACAACGAGGTTCAAGATGGACACTATTATGCCGCCGCCGCCGAGTTGCACAGTAATATCCTGATGACGGTCGGACATATCACAGAGCAATACAACGTTCGACCCAACAAGGCCGTTGGAGACGATGCGCTGTCCCGTCTCGCCGAGAGAATGGCAAGCGCCAGCAAGCCTGCGAACTCAACAGACATGATCATCAGGACTACCCGCGATCCTGAACTCCAGAAGAAGCAGGCTGAGCTGGCTGAAAAGGAGAGAATGAAGGCCCAGCGAAGACGCGAAAATGCCGAGGCTAAGATGGTGAGCGGCGTGGGCAGATCTTCTGGGCGTGGAGGAGGACTCTCGATTGGTGATCTTGAAGGAGGATCTCGAGGCGCAGGAGGATCTCGCAAACGTGGCGCACCTGGTGCAGGCAAGCCTAGGAGGCGACGAGATGAGGAGTCCGATGAGGATCTTGAGGAGGCAGTCGGTCGCCACGAAGGCTACTCACTCGATGATGGCTTCATTGTTGGTAGCGACGATGAGGAAATGGATAGCCAAGCTGCTGATGACGATGAGGAAGAGCTCCTCGACGATGACGAGGACGAGAAGCCTCGGTCCAAGCGACAGAGGACGAAGGAGCGTAGCGAAGACGAAGGTAGCGACGTCGAACAGATGGCAGGACGATCTCGCCGGAGAAATGTCATTGACGACGACGACGATTAGATTGGAAGTTCTTACGGGAGTTGGGAAAAGGCATCAAGATATTGGTTGCACAACAAGTAAAACGAAACTATTGCTGTATAATATGGTGTTTTTAAAATAGTCTGACTTGGGCAGACTACCACCGACCGGTACAATGGTAGTCTAGCATAGTCCAGGCACAATGGCTCTTCATTAACTTACTTAGACTTTGGGGATCGGCAGAGAGCGAAGCTATTTACATGAATCTTACCTTTTTGCGTGCCTGGTCCCGTATATCATTTGCAACTGGAAGATCAACAACAGTGAACTGCAACTTCGATTCTGTTAATTATCAGCTTATATCTCCTAATCGCCTCCCTTACATATGGCATGTGAGTGTGGCTCAATAGCTAGGATTCCATGTCTAAGACTCTTGGTGATCTCATTGGCAATCACATGCCGATTTAGCGCACCGTAGGTGAACCAGGTACTTTGTTGAACAGGCTGCGGGGAGCTCCACGAAACCCAACAACACCAACCTACCTTACATATTCATCCTGTAAAACAATTCCTTATCTTTTTTATTATAGAGCTCAACTCCCTATAAAACTCCTCGCGCCGGCCCTGAGAGCCGTATATATAGCCCATGTCGATCGACTAGTACAAGGTACATTGGCCGCGCGTGATCTCGTCGCGCTCACAACCACAGACTTGACCCAATCTCCTGTAAATGGTGCTTGTGCTTGTGATCGGCCCTCGGTAACGCGATAATGGGGGTGGTAGTCACCGTCTGGGGTGTCGTCGTGGATGTGGCCAGCTTCTGGCAGAGGGTAAGTCATGTCATGTTCATGTCTCCTTTCCAAGGATACACCTACGCGTGAGGTTATCGTGTCCAACTAACCATGTCCTTACAGAAGCTACGGACCTGGTACACGCGCAAAAGCCCTGTTGAGCTATGGCTGGATCTGTTGAGAACAGCTGAAGTTTTTGAGGACTGGGAAGAAGCTGCGCTGCATCTGGATAATCTGCTTGGTCTTGACTTATGGTACGTATAGCCTTCGTCCCCATGCGACTCTCACTAACACGGCTATAGGAGGAATAACCCAGCTTCTAAATACTATGACTGGAGACTCATTGCAGAACGTCTTGACTCCCTTGCGACTGCACGGGAAGATGCCAACTTTCAGCAACTCGTCAATTTATTGAGATCCGGTCTTGTTCGGAACCTGGGCAACATCACCTCACCCAAGCTCTACAACCGATCCTTTGCCGGCACCAAGTATCTTATAGAAGAATACATCACCCAGATCGCTGAAGCAGTGGAGGATATACGTGCTCTTCCTACAACGCCATCCGCCATGCATGGCGCTGGGCCATCGTTGACAACGCAGATGAAGCTAGACTGTATACATGATACACGGCAAGCTTTCGGGAGAAGCACCCTCGTCCTACAAGGCGGTGCCATATTTGGCATGTGTCATCTTGGCGTTGTGAAAGCTCTCTTCTTACGCGGTCTACTTCCTCGCATCATCACCGGCACAGCTACGGGCGCCTTGATTGCGGCTTTGGTTGCGATTCACACCGAAGAAGAGCTCCCAGCGGTCTTGAGTGGCGATGGCATCGACCTCTCGGCCTTTGCACCCAAAGTCGGGACTGAGAATGGTGAGATGTCAACATTTCGAGCTTTCCAGTCACGGTGGGCCACTTTACTGCGGAGGATTAAACGTTTCTCCAAAGAAGGTTACTTCCTTGATGTGACTGTCTTGGAAGAGTGCGTGAGAGCCAATGTTGGTGATCTTACGTTCGAGGAAGCCTACAACCGTAGCAAAAGGGTACTGAACATCACAGTTGCGACAGAGGGGCAGGGAGGTGTACCGACGCTGCTCAACTATCTCACTGCGCCTAATGTGGTATGTTATTGATGTCTGTGTCGGTGATGAGACCTGCTAATTTGTGGTAGTTGATCTGGACAGCTGCTGTGGCGTCGAATGCTTCATCACCTTCACTTTACGGCCACCGCAAGACGACGATGCTCTGTAAAGATGCTCATGGCAACATTGTACCTTGGGCGCCGGCCAACACCATCGACTTTCGACACTGGACACATACCTCATACTCTGATCGGGACTCACCTCTAAGACGCATTGCCGAACTCTTCAACGTTAACCATTTCATCGTCAGCCAAGCTCGACCATACTTAATACCTTTTATCCAGTCTGACATGCATGGGCCATCCCTGGTCGAGTCACGGAGCAAAACTACACAAGTCTCTGCTTTCTTGGTACGCATGGTCGGGCTGGAGATACGACACCGCCTCAGCCAACTGGACACGCTCAACCTCCTTCCAACGGGTATCCGCCGCTTTTTAGTAGATGAGCAAGTCCCGGCGGCTTCGATGGTCCTTGTGCCGGAAGTGACAGCCGGAGACTTTGTACGACTGCTGGAAACGCCGACTAGAGAAACCCTCAACTACTGGGTTCTCAGGGGCGAACGAAGCGTGTGGCCTGCCGTAGCTGCCCTACGAATTAGATGTGCCGTGGAGAACGAGCTCGACAGGTCTTACCAAGTGGTGAGAAAGTTCAAGGCCCCCGGTCTGAGACGAAAGGGGAGCATGGCAGCTAGTATGGAGGCTGAGAGGAGAGAGCGTAATGGTCAGTTTGGTACGGATGTCAGTCCAAGTTGAATATTGTTTACCGAAAGGCGCAGAGGCATGGAAGCATCGATAAAGATCAGCACTTTTTTTCCATCAGTTTTGTTCTCATTACTTTGCTTTTTCAAGTACACAGGTTGCTAGAGAGTATACAGCAAGCACGTTTTAGTCATAGGAGGAGTTTTAATTGATTCCATCTTGTAGGCGCACTTTCAGGTCACTGTTTCCTTTCCCTCATCACCATAGTGATCACCATTTGGAGGAAGCCAAATATCTCTAATTCGTTTATTGGCTCAGGCATAGAGGAAGAAGCTGCCATGCATACAGCTAGGTACCTTACTCTGTCAAGATAAGGGACCTATATAAAACTGTGCAGTTGTGTCTATCACAAACGAAGCTTAAGCTGTCTCAACAATCTTAACCCGTTAGTTGCAGTAACGCAATACATCAAGTTACACTGTTCGACTTTTTGCTCGATATCACTTCAACAGGACTCTTGTATCAACTTACCCCAATGGAATTGGGCCGCAAACGAACTGGATAACTGCAGAGTGGCAACCACCGTAAACGACCTTGTCTACTGGGACTCATTCAACCCTCCAGTATATCATCATCTGGTTACATGGCCACGAAAGCGTGCAAGACGTCCTAGACATCATCCCGACTCTTGCTTCTCAAGGACCAGGGAAACTTAGAGATCGCAAAGACATCTCTCACCTCATCCCTAACTTTCAGTCTGGCAAATGGTGAAGTTTTCCTCGCAGACGCCCCAAGGGAAAGGAGGAGTGGGATGAGGTCCTGTATGTTGTAGAGCAACTCGGTGGTCTTATCGACAACGCGGCGAAGATCGATGGGGGAGGAAACATTATCCTGTGGGTTTTGTCAGGGCTCTGCCATCGATATGATGTACCCGCTAGTAACTGATCAGCCTTTGTGTGCCTTCTACTCTCACAGAGGGTATATGCTCTTTGAGGACGACGTGCTGTCGGGCGATGGACCTGGAGATCAGTCAAAACCCAAGCTTGAACAACTCACAACCTGGATCGTGTTCGAAGCTTGGATGCGTATCAACGTCTAATAGATTTGGGGTTGAACGTGGTATATCCTAAAGACAGATGTACCAAGAATGATGCAATAGATTGCTTTATCTTTATGATAGAATACACCAAGATTGGGCTTTGGGAGGAGGCAAGTTCGTCGCAACCGGATCCTTCTCCTGTTGACGTCGGTACTCAGTTGTCTCACGCTGAAAACAAAAACGTCATCACAGAAAGCCCCAAAGGCGATGCGCAGCTCTCGACAGTCACGAGACCTGACCTGACATTGTCATTACAAGCTTCTTCCTTTCCCAAAATAGACCTCCTCTATCAAACGGGGCGTCAAAGGAAAGTGAGGCGATTGAGTTTTGACAGGTAATCGTGAATTCTTGTCTAGGGCCAAATGGGTTAGAGGAGGCTCTGCCATGCGATAATGGCACCACTTCTCAAACACAACTACACTAAGAGTCGTGTGTTGCTAACGAGAGTACACGAGTTTCCGTGTGGCACTCTCACGATAAGACTTGTCCTCCGCGTACTGGGAATATAGGGCTGTCGGATCGAGACTGTTCTATTGTACTTCGACCAGTGGGAGAGGGCACCACAGCCATTATCATGACATCTTGATTTGACTGACGAATGGTGAGGTTTTGGGAACTGGCTAATGCAGAGACGGTTCTTTTGGAGTTCAAAAGGCCTGGCCTCACCCGCCTCGCCGGGTCAGTCCCTACGTAGCATCGTTCAGTTCAGTTCAGTCTGTATCAACGCAACGTCCTGGCTGTTCTACATCTTACACTGGCCAAACTTGCACGGTGATTGTTATTCTAGTATCACACCCAGCTCCGACGCGCACACATAGAGCAACCTTACACTGCATTATCCTCCGTATATCAGTGAGGAGTTAGAGTCTCGCCTCATTTCTCCCTAAACTGAAACACTTACCAGACTCTCTCTATCGTCATGGACATATTCGATAACCACGAAAACAGTTCTGAATCCTCTATATCCCTTGCCTCCTCAATCTTTACTCAGGACCTGGAGCGGTTCAGCACCTACGGTTTTGATTCTGATGTCCCTGATGATGCGGACGGGGATATAGATGATGACCATCAGCCTTACGGTCCTCCTACCTATTCATCATTGATGCTCGAGAATGCCACCGTCCGCTCCGATGCCGACTTCTTCTCCGTGACCGGCTGGACAACAGCAACAGTCGGGTCTTCGACCGATTCCACCTCCGAAACAAGATGCCCCGCTCCGGGCTCCGTGTCGGCCTCAGTCTCGGCTTCGGTCTCGATGGCCGATCTGACGGCGTCCACATCCCGCCTGGATCTCCAAGTCCAGGATCCCCGGCCTTCTTCGTCAATGACCAGTTCCAGTCCTGGTCCCAGCTTGCACGTGGTTGGCCGTGCTTCTGACATTTCTGCCAACGCTGATTCCTTGTTCAACTCCAATTTTGATTCCAACGCCAGCTCCAACTCCAACTACGGATACACCTTTGATCAAGGACTTTGTGGTATCGGAGCTTGGGCAGACATTGCAACGAGCCCATTCGTCGCCAAAATGAAGCGAATCACTCCGCGACAATGATGATTTCATGTTCCTTATTTTTCCTTGGTTACTGGACTATGCCTTGAGACAAACAGCATCAAGGAATGTCGCCGAGTATGGATCACCCTTGTTTGCTTTTTTCATGTCGGCAGTCGCTCTCTCATTTTAATTCAATTTCATCTCATCCCATCTTTCCCAGACGAACGGGAGGCTGCGCTGTTTCATCTACAGTATCTTCCCATATTCTTACCCTCTTTTCATCTGAACATATGTGCAATGATGCAGAGTAATACCGAAATGTTTTATGTCCCCCGCGCTCATTCTTTTTTGTGTTTCCCAAGGCTTTGTCTTGAACTAAACTAAACCCCCGGCGATATTCTGATAGTCGCTCGTTTCAAAGAGTCAAAGACACAGCCACAAAGAGATGGAATGTTTGCTGGTGCAAGGGGCCTTGCACCGGATCAGATCAGATCAGTCACTGTAGATCAAAGATCAGATCGGTCACACCGGAAGAGACAGTCAAAGAGACGAAAAGCGAAAAGCGAAAAGCGAAAAACTTGCAAACTTGTTCATTCATTGATTCTCCCTTTTTCCCCACGCGAATTGATATCCTTGAAATGTAACACAAACCCGTTAATCAAACTGTCAAGGGAAACGATCAGCGTTTACAATTCCAAACCTGTTTGCTCAGACTCAGAGTAGTAATTAATCAAATCCCATGACACACCGCATGCGCAAGTCCTACAAGCAGTGACTGTAAAAAGACGCAATATCGGTCCTCTTGTCTCAAGTCATGTACACGCGTACTATAGAGCCTAAAGTGAAGACCTTGTAGCGAGCGAGCATCTAATTACCGGCGTGCGACGAGTTTCGGACAATTGCCTGGGGGTGTTGTGTAAACTAGGTAAACTGCAAAGGCGGTGATCGATCTAATGGATGGATACTGAATGAATCGCATAAAGTTGACATGGAATATTCCGAGGCGGCATAACGAAATCTCGGTGTTAAACGGAACAGGCGATATCCGGAACCATAAAAAATAGAGGACGCGGCAATTCCTCACTCTATGATGCCGGCTCTTGCTTCGGCTGTCTCGTGACAACAAAGATCCCTCAGATGAATGATTGCCCGATGCAGAACATGTCCACTGATATCATACACTTGTATAGCAGGGAATAACCCCCTACCATGGGTTGAGGGTTGCATATTACCCGCCCGGCCAAGGGATCGGTTTGCAGTAGTCGAGCCGTTGAGTTGTGCTTCTGAAACAGCAATTGGGCCGCGAATGCATGGGGGGGACCTGGACAGATCAGACCGGGAACCTGCATAAGGGAGTGGAGAGCAAGATGAATTCGGACGACGCAGATGCAACTCGCAATCTAATTGAAAGAGTAAGAGATAGGGAAGAAAAACCAATGCGTCTCTTCTCCACAGACAATCAAACATGACATCAGAAGCTTAAATTGAAGGAGGTGACATGAGAACCTTCTAAGATGGAGACCAACTCAGATCCAGTGAATAAGATATCACCATCAATGATCCTCAATCCTAGTATCCGCCTGCATGAAACATGAAGAGTCACAACAAAGTTCACAATTCACAGAACCAATAGAGAAAGGAATATTGTAAAAAAGCAGACCAACTTTGAGTCTAATTGAGTTCTAAATACCTGGCTCTGGCTCTCGATCCCTCCCAGATAAGCCATTGCAGGCCTCATCGTAGGATACAGCCGGCCGTGACGCCTCATGGGTAACCGGAAACGAATAAACAAAGGCCATCATTAAAGTAGAATTATACACCGAAAACTTGAATCTCATCAAACCACTCTTCTCATCCCACGTATTATGCGTGCAGAACAATCATGTCCATAACTTAGTTAAGGTAAACCATGGCCATGGCGGCACCGGCAATGAGAGCCAGAGAAGAGGTCATGCGGGTAGCACCGCTGACGGGGACCTCAGGGACACCGGTCTGGCCGGGGGCACCACCGGTCTTGCTGGGGGTAGCAACGGGGGTGGTGGCGTTCTTGGGAGGAGTGACGGGAGCGTGGGTAGGGATGATGGGCTTGTCGGCAGTGGTGGTCTCGACAGGCTTGGTAGCAAGAGTGGTGGCCTGCTCAGTGGTGGCAGCAGCAGTGGTCTCAACAGCGGACTTGGTAGCGGACTTGGTGGCGGAGGGAGCGTCGTAAGAACCCTCGTAAGAGAACTGCTCGCTGTAGTTGATCTCGCCAGCAGAGTCGGTGATCTTGAAGTTGTAGGTGTCCGAGGGGAGCTGAGAAGGAGTGAAGGTGAAAGAGTCACCCTCAGCGGAGCCTGTGGCGCGTTAGTATGTGATTCAAGGGCAGTCAAGATTAGTCTGAGACATACTGGTCAGGGTCTTGTAGTCCTTAAGATCAGTGGACTCTCCGTTCTGGAGGACAATGGTGCAGCCAGAGTCACAGCCGGAGAATCGGATGGTGTAGGGCTGGCCCTCGGTGAGGTCGAACTGGGTGTTGAGGAAAGCAGGCTGAGCCAGGGCCATGGAGGCGAAGGCAGCAACGGTAGCGAAAGTGGTCTTCATTTTGAAGGTTGGGTAGTTTGTGATTGAAAGAATGACTGAGTTATTACTATCAGTCAAGTTAGTGAGATGTTTCAGTTTGTGATGTTTCGATAAAGCGTGAATAGTAGCGAGACTATGAGCAATAGCGCGAGTGATGTGATGATGTTGTGGTAGCGAAGTTGCATTGGCAAGGCTGAGCACGAGTCGATATATAAACAAACGACTCGCTTCGCTTCGCAGGCAGCATCGATGTTGCCGGTGTTGAATCACTAGCACTTGCTTTCACTGTCGACTGCCAGTGCCGGCAGGTGCCAACGGTTCCTTCCTGGTGATATCGACGGCTGCTGCCATTGCACTGCAAGTGCCCATCACTTCCAGCTCCATAGGGGGAACGAGAGTGTGGTTGTATGCGTCTGCTCCCTCAAGGGGCAAGTGAAGGCTGAGAGTGGTATCAACTTACATTAAGGTAGTAGTAAGAGGCACAACGAGGTAGCGATTGACTGATGAGCTGCGTTGATAGAGAAGAAGAAAAAAGAGGGAGAATGAAGCGGAGGAGGGAGGCTTATTATAATGAAGGGAACTGTGAGCTAGTGACAATAGAATGTCAATAATAAAGGGGATACCTTAGAATGCTCGCTCCGTGATCAAACGCTACGCAACCTAGACCTGGACTACGCTATTCTACGGATACCAACCTAATCCCACGAGACCTTGGGTATCCCCATCCCACACAAGCTAACAAACCAGGTCAGTGGAGGTGGAGGCTAATCAGAATGAAAGGGGGGTGTGATCAAAGGCCAAGAAAGGATGGAGGTGTGAGGGACCGAGTGAGGCGTAGCAAAGCATTGCATCCCCCAATCCAATATCCATTATCCCATAGCAGTAGAGTATCCGTACAGCAGCCATAGCCCGTAGCTGGAGCCAACTGCAGTACATTGCTCTTGCCGGGATTGCTCTTCCTCCTTCTCCTTTCTCTCTGTGCTTCCTTCCCCCTTCGCTTCAGGTTCTTTGCACTTGCACTTGCACTTGACCATGGTCCCTGCGTTCTTTCACCAACAAGTGGATGCTACCCTGAGACACCCTGTCAATACCTCTGCTTGGCCCTAGAAGCTCATGCCTTGATTGCTTGGCCCATTTCGCTACATCATCACATTCCATCCACTGGCAGGCCAGCCACGGCCTTGCAATACCCGAACCAGAACGGATCATGTCAGATCCCTGCTAAGGAAATTAGCCATGCAGGCCTGGCGTGCCAGAGCCTTACCCTTTGTGGCGCTCCCATCACTGCGCTCTGCGCTGCCGCTGCGTAGTCTTCCCTCCTTCAGGCCCAAGGATCTTCCAGCTCCACCTGCAGGACCAACTAACAACCTCTCGGAGTGCGGTGCCTGGCAGCCAAAGCGGGCACGCGCCCATCAATCCATTAGCGACCTGCGGCCTCGATCCATCACAATTTGACTCTTTCGCCCGAGCCTTAGCCTTGCCCCCCGGCTACCTCTCTACTACTACTGTACATACCTGCAATGCTTCGCTATCGGCGGTCACCTTCTGACGTTAGTTAGTGCTGCATATCACCAAACCAAACGGGAGATTCCAATCCGTTCGGTCATGAGTCGAGCGTTGATCCATGCGTATCTCTGCGACTTACCAAATCCTCAATCGATCCGACCGCAACCCCGTGCTGGTCAAGGGTTTGTTGTCAGCCTTGCCTTAGTCTGGCAACTGGTCACGGCGCGCTTCTCCGGCGTATACCGGAGGTGGTTGCACCTGTTCTGGGGGCGAAGTTGTGCCTGTACCTCGGTGGTTGAAAAGTTGAGTGCGCAGAGCTTCGCTGACAATATTACATGACCAGTATACTAGAATTCCAGTGAGTCACTTGCTTGTTTTATTTCGCGCTCTAAGCTCATTAGTTCATGTTTCTGGCACCCACTAGCCTACCCTACTGCACTTTTAGCAGCGATAGCCGCCATGATTTTAAGTTACCACCCTAGACAAGCTGTCGTAAGCTTTCCCGATGCAATGCGATCCAGCAAGATAACCGTGTCTTTGTTCTGCTATGTATTGCCTTGGTGAGTTGAGCCGTGGGTTGTCAAGCAAATCGGCAGGCTCAACATCACTTGTTAGCAGACATGTGGCTACTGGAACGAAGGCATAGCAAGTTCCCATCGGCTATCATCATGTCAGTACATATCCGTACAAGCGAGTGTTTTCACCCTATAACACTATCTATTAAATCCTGATAGGAGGGCCGACGATAGCGGAGATCAAGACCCTTGTGGGTTGTGGCCAACGGTTCTCAACACCCGGGAAATTTCAGCATGTCGGCTGCTGCCATTATCGATCCTCTTTTCCTCCACGGGGGTCTGGATGCTTGCCGCTATTGGAAACTTGGCCTGCCTGATGAACTAACCTTTCCTTATCGGGTACCACTTTAATGACTTTGCCCCCCTGGCTTGTCAATAGTTCCAATCGCCAGCTTCAATCGCGTCCTTTCCCTGCAAGCACTTGAGATTATTCTAAAATGACTCTTGCAGGTTTTCCTTGAGAATATTGATGAAGGGGGCGTTCTGGGCATTACTGGCTTCGAATCAAATTCTGCGTTGCTGCTCGCAGAGATCAGATTCTACCATCTCAGGCGCCTACAGCGCATCATCCGTCGATAGTCATTCCCGAAAGTGCATCCAATGATTTAGCTGCAAATTAGTGTGAATCACTGCCCGTTGATGGCGTACGCCATAGCTGCGTTGCCGTAGCTGAACGTTGGGCAAAATAGACAACAAACAGACAGACCATTCATGCATGCCCGGCCCAGATTACATGCCATTGCAGCATTGGCATACAATCTATTACAGCAGGGCAGATATGTCGCTGATAGCATCATCAGGCTTCTTTCTCTCAACATGTACAAGCACTCGCATTACGGTTCAAGCTTTCAAGGTAGCGAGAGAACTAACATTGCAATACATTCCATAAGACTTGGCATGGCTTCAGGGCATTGAGGAAGGACAACTACGCAAGAGCATTCGTACTATGCATTCTTCCCATAAACCCAATACCATTGTGCCGCCTCGCTGGTGGGATAGCGTACTACCCAGCCTTCTTCTGCAACACTAGCATGAACCGATGATGTGGTTTGTTGACCCCCGCACCCGTTTCCGGATCGGTATGTTTATTGTTGACGTTGCTTTTGTGGCTTGAAAAATTGTCGGGAGCTTGGAGTGTTATTCGTCATGGCTAATACGAGTGCATTCCGTCGTCTTCAGCACACCTTCAGGCAGGAGGCTTGGAACACACAGAAGCACCAAGAGTATGAATGGTGTAGGGCAACTGTCCATCATCGGTCAGTCCTGATGGTCTAGGCCTTACCACAGCTCGAGAGGTCCCTGCAATGAGCGGCTACTGCTTTCTCTTACAATCGCTAGTTTGACATCGCCGCAGTGCGTCCTACGAGTCCTTCCTATACATCAAAACATGGGGCTGAGAGTAAACGCACAGCCTTGTAGGCTGAGACAGGAGTTGTTTTTACCCACTGACTGTCTCGTCTTTCTCTTGTCTATGAGTTTATTGATCTTTAGAAACACCGGTCAACTTACAAAGTACGTGCGGTGTAAGTGAATCACGTCAGGGCACTTGGACAATGCATGAGAGTTTAGCCTGCTTTCCAGGGTTGACAGACAATTCCCAGTCGTGGAAGCATCGAATGCAGGCATTGCACCGGCCTAGGAAAATCAAGCTGGGGTCCCCAACTTTTGGCATTGCTTACCAGGCTCAGGATTAGGATCAGGCCAGGCCGGTCCGAACGCATAAACCAACATCGCTACCCTTCTTTACAACAATCTCCTCCAACCCCACACAGCACTATCCATGCAAACCTGCATTGCCGCTGGCTGCCTGGATTGGTTCGGTATGGAAACTACGGGGCCACCCTCTCCGAGCTATACTGATTCGAGCATCGTCATGATAACCACTGTCTTGGCCGGTACCGCTCGACATTATTAGCCAAGCTTTCACGATACTATCATGGTTATCTTTGATATCCCCTATTACCTATAACAATTTCCTTGACTCTTCTAGACTTTCGAATCTCCGGCTAAACACACGGCTAGAAATGCAAGTGTGCTAAAAATGTCTTTTTATCTCTTTGGGAGTATCATCGGCTCGGACGTTGGTTTCTTCCTCAGGGTAACATTCAAACCTTACGGAGATGGGTAACTGCTTTTAGTGCAGAGTGCGTTGAAGCCATCCGCGACCCCGGTCCGGCATTGAAGATCGTAGGAAATGCCTCATTGATGGAACGTCATGAGCGCCGATCCAAGTCCTTTGATTTCACTCTACTTGCTTCCCGTGATAACCGCCTCATCTCGGTTCTCGATGAAGTCAAACGGTCTTTGCCAGCCTCCCCGGAATCACTGACCAGTCCGAGCATTCGACCAACGTCTCAAACTTCAAACAAACTGTTTTGTTTGACAAAGCTGTCTGACCGCAAGCGACGCCCGGTTAGCCACCCGGCCACGCGAATATCATAAACTTTGCGATGCCATGCTTGAGAAAACTTTAACAAATTTCTCTATCAACGCTGTCGTGGTCATGCTTATGTCATGCGCCCGTTGAACAACCACGGCGTTTGTTCCGTTTGAACTCTTCGAAGCTTGAACAGAAGGCTGGTGAACTGTAAATGCTTACAGAGAGGATTTAAAGTTGAGATCTGTACCGAAATGAGGATAAACCTTGTGGCCACAGGCTCCGTCAACGCACTCCATGTTTGGAGAAACACCCCTCTTGAGAAAAAGTTAATATTAATTGCTTAATAGTTGGTACTAACGTTCCTTGGTTGGCGTTGTCTTTGGCTTGCCACATCATGAATCGTTGACTTGGTCCGTTGCATTTCCATGAAGCTCTTCATTTCTTCAGAAATTGTCATTGCCCTTTTTCAATTAAAATGTGCTCTATACCTAAGTGGAGGTAGCGAGCTATTGCTGTTTTGCCAAGTACGTACATACTCAAAGTGTATCCTCCAAACTTCCCAAGCGTGGAAGTAGACGCTAGAATTCAACTCCCTTGAACCACCACCTGACTCGGAGACATTGGTTCTATGCCAGTTTGCCTCCATGCCATAGCACTAACATCCTCATTCCCAAGGATTTGCTAATATGTCCGTCACTGTATCGCCATCTTATCCTATCCAGTCCAAAGGCCGTAACAAGGGATTTCAAGAAACAGTCTGCGGCATAGGCGCACAAACTCCAACATGATCCCACTTTAATGCTCAAGCAGGCGCAAGCTACCCTGCACGACGACGTTCTCGAGGATAGATCCAGGGGGAATGTCGATGGTGCTACCTTCTGTTGCGACGATGATGACAGTGCCCTTGAGCGTCACACCACGGCCGAGGTTGACAGCACCAGTAATGGTGAGGTGGTCCAGCTCCAACACCTTAGGGATGGAGGGGATTCGCTTTTGGAAGTCTGAGACCTTCTTGAAGTCACCACCAAGCTTGATGAGGGGAGCGTCACCGAAGCGGGCGGCGCTCATTTGAAGCTGACCGTGCTTCAATGTGTAGAGATCGGACTTGACGAGCATGAGGTCAGAGCAAGTCTTGACGGGCAAGAATCGTCGACGAGGAACGTTGACACCGTGGGCGTTGTTGAAGTGACGGATGGCAGCACCGACAGCGGTCTCAAGTTGGACAATAGAGATATCGGACTCTCCCTTCTTGTCACCGGGAATGGTCTTGCCGTTGGGGATAATCTCCATCTCAAGCTCATCGTTCTCGACAACGCGCTTGATGGCCTTGAGGTTAAGCCAGATGTTGTTGGTGTTGAAGTACTTGAACTTCTTGATGGACTTGAACTCGTTAACGTGCTCCTTAGGAACCTGGGCGATTTCGAGCAGGCGGACAGAGCCCTCGTAGTCGATAATGGTACCACCCTTGACATCGGCCTTGGTCTTGTTGGTCAACTCCATGATGTACTCGGCGTTGGTCTCCATCATGTGCTGGAGGATGCGGAGATCGACGACAGCGCCCAGGTTGTCGACGTTGGACAGGAAGATGATCTCAATGCCTCGCTCAAGGAGCTTGTCGAGAATGCCAGAGTTGTACAGAGACTCGAAAACATCACCGTGGCCAGGAGGGTACCACTCGTTGATGGGGGACTCGTTGTCCTTGGGGACGGGGAGAAGAGAGTCCTTGTAAACTCGGGGGTATCGGGACTGGTTGAAGGTAAGGATGTCGACGTTGTGGCCCTCGTACTTCTTGATAATGGCGGCGGTGTCGTCATTTGTGTTGAAAGAGTTCATGAGGATGAAAGGGACATTGACGTCGTAGGTGCGGTTGAGATACTCGATCTGTCGCACGGAAAGGTCGAGGAAGGACATGCCATCACGGACCTCGATAACGGACTTGGGACCGACGCAACCCATGGAGGTACCAAGACCACCGTTGAGCTTGAGAACGGCGAGCTTGTTGAGGAACTGAACGGACTCAGTGTTGGCAAGGTCCTCGTAGTCGACAACCTGACCCTGGGCGGGAGGGGCAATGCGATCCCAGTCACTACAATACTATCAGTAACTGCCGGGTTATGGTATAAATATTCGGAAAGAGGGGAAAAGCATACACGGCGTTGCCCTTGGCCTTGTCGTTGAGGTATCGTCGGAAAAGAGCGAAGAAGTTGTCCATCTCGGTCTCGAACAGCTGCAGATGCCTGGTTAGCCTGAATGATTCCAGTGAGAATCCTGATCCGACTATAAACTTGCCTTCTTCTGCTCGGGGTCCTTGACGGTCTCGGCGAGGTTGGTTAGAGAGTTTCGCATCTGAGCGGCAGCGACGTTGGTCGAGGTATTCTCGAAAGCCTGACGCATGATGAATTAGTATGATGTGGAAATATTGGGGGGTTTTTTTTTTTTTTTTG